>NC_048285.1:14695427-14995427 GCF_009762535.1 Notolabrus celidotus
GAAACAGAGCGTCATAGCTGTCAAAAGGTGTGTGCCCTGAAGATGAGGTGAAAGGAGCAACTGGGTTCAATATGAATTCAGCTTGAATTGCGGATGTGTCCGTCAGTGTCTTTCCATCTATATTCCATGTTTCAGCAAACACAGGCTCATGTATTGATTGCATTTACTTCAGGGTTTCTTTTTTTGAATTCCTTTATTTAAGCATGCATGTTATGACCGTGTGTTTTCTTTTATTAAAACAGCTCTGGATCCTTCCATCTCTGTGGTCTGAGGCCCAAAAGAAGCAGAGCTGCAATTATTGATGGGGTTCACTTATCAATAATTCAGCCATACATCTGATTAGCCAATAGGATTGATGATGGGTCTCTGCACTGAATCCTCAAACATAAATCCTCCACTTGGCCATGGGCTGTTGTTATCTCACCCTCCCATGTCTTTCTTCATCTTCTGTCTGTGTCTATGTCATTCTGTCGGTCGCCTTTCCTTTTCTCTTTTCTTGCTTTGTTATTCTCTCTTTTTTTTCCTTTTCCTTAATGCTATCCTCAACACTCTCCTCTCACTTGATCCAACCTCTTCTCCTACAGGATACATCCAATCACTTAACATCACAGATTGTCTGTTGTCTCACTTTGTCTTTGTGACTCCTTGGTACAGGTGTCACTGGCTTCCACTTTGTCCTCAGGGTGTCCAACTGACATTAACAGGTGGCAAATGTCAGGCGAAAAAGTGAGAACAACAGAAGAGGAGTGTAGATGAGACTGCAGGGGTGAGGTGTGCTCAGCGTGTTTGTGACACTGGAGAGTTAGGCGAGACTGAAGGACAGGCAGAGTGAGAGAGACTGAGTCAGTGTGTATTCAGATGGAACAGAGAGCCTTTTTCAGGACAGTGGGAATCGATACCTACGCTGTCTGTTCTCACAACCCCCACGAGTACAGCAAAGGCCCAAGAAGTAAAGTGTGTGTAAATTTGTCCATTGGCAAACCCCCCATCTCCACTCCCCAGTAGTCCCTACCCCCTTTGTCTCTCTTGCAGTCTGTGTTTTGTGTGTGTTTGAGGTTGTGTGAGAAAGTGTCTGTGTTGCTGTCTGCAGGGCGGTGCAGAGAGGCTGAGCAGGGGAGAAAGGAGGGAAGAGAACTTGCCAGCAAAGAGCCAAAGTGTTAATTACTTATCGATCCAATTTGGCAGATGACTCCCTCAAAATGCACAGGGCAGCTCAGTGAGCAGCTCAAACAGAGAGAGAGGAGACAATCTACTGTTCAAAAGTCCCTCGGACTCCCATCTCTGCCTCACTAAATGTTTACTACCAATTCCTGGCCTCGGAGCTATGCTTGGCTGCACCGCTTACTGCCTCCTTATCACTTCCCAGTTATCCGTCTCCACTCTTCTCTCTGTTTTACTCTTGTTCCACATTGCCTGCTTTCATTCCATCTTTCACATTTCATCTGTGTCCACTCACCTCTCACTTTTTCTCTCTGCCAGGCATTCCCCACTCTCCTGAAAAACCTTACTCAAGCAGTTTGTTCCTCAGTTTTACCTGTGTTGTAACATTCTATCCAACATCACTCTTTTGGACAGCATTCGTTCTCTTTCCCTATCCCTTTCTCCATCACCCCTCTGTTTTGTTTTCCAGTCTTGTTCCCTCTCTTCCACCAGCTGTGCTGTTCATTTACTACCCCAACACTCTCTTAACTAAATCCTCTGCCTGCAAGAAATGGCTTTTCATTGTAAAGGTTGGATGAAGCAGCAGCCTGCTGTGAAGTGTTTGAATGTCATCTCACTATTCCAGACTTCTGCCCCACAGCTGAAGCTGTATTTCGAGGAACACTGCATGAACTATGGTACTATAGAATTATACCCAAGTACAAACTGGGTCCTTAATACTCACTTTATAATGTTATTTATCTTTAATTAGTGTATTTGAAAACAAAGCTGTTTTGTTAAAAAAATACTTTTATAGTTATGTTTTTCGATCCTTTTCGATGACTGCTTTATGATGGCATTTGGTTCAAATTTGTAGAAGATGATGTTGCAAAAACATACTCAATTTCAAGTAAAAAAAACAAGGTACAGAACAACTCTTACAGCATGCAAATTGGATTCTTACCCTTAGGTAGCAACTCACTTACTCAGCAAAAGTACAAAGTAGAACAAAAAATACCCAAAAAGGTTGTTATTATTATGCTTTTTCAAACAAACAAACAAACAACCCCACAACAGACAACAGAACAAAAACAAATAAAAAATTCTGTATACATTTTGGATTTAAAATATTATGAATCCAAAAGGACTGAATTAATAAAATATTGTAAACAAATGTAAAAAAAAAACAGGACAGTATACCTTGGCTAAATAACTTTATTACATGTCAAGGGTGACAACAGAGCGCCAGCAGAGAGTATGTACTTCACTATAACACCTTGTACATGTTATGTTGGTGTGTTAAATGTACGTTTTTAGTTAAATTACACACATATATAACATATATACATATACATATACATATATATATATACATATATATATATGGCAAGCCGTTCAGGAAATTAATATATATGGAATGAAGTCTGAATATATGGATTGAAAGTCTGAATATATTGAATGAAACTTGATATATATGGAATGAAACTCGATATATATGGAATGAAGTCTGAATATATTGAATGAAACTTGATATATATGGAATGAAACTTGATATATGGAATGAAGTCTGAATATATGGAATGAAACTTGATATATATGGAATGAAACTTGATATATATGGAATGAAACTCGATATATATGGAATGAAGTCTGAATATATTGAATGAAACTTGATATATATGGAATGAAACTTGATATATATGGAATGAAGTCTGAATATATTGATTGAAACTTGATATATATGGAATGAAGTCTGAATATATTGAATGAAACTCGATATATATGGAATGAAGTCTGAATATATTGAATGAAACTCGATATATATGGAATGAAGTCTGAATATATTGAATGAAACTTGATATATATGGAATGAAACTCGATATATATGGAATGAAGTCTGAATATATTGAATGAAACTCGATATATATGGAATGAAGTCTGAATATATTGAATGAAACTTGATATATATGGAATGAAACTCAATATATATGGAATGAAACTCGATATATATGGAATGAAGTCTGAATATATTGAATGAAACTTGATATATATGGAATGAAACTCGATATATATGGAATGAAACTCGGAATATATGGAATGAAAAATCACGTCATGTATGGCCTGCGCCATCTTGTCTTTCTGGGGTGTGATCATAGGGGTGTGATTTTGTTTTCCGGTTAGACGTAGCTTTTAGTAATGCAACCATGAGGGAGGCACGAGATGTTTTCACTGCAATCTTAGTTAATGAAGGGGTTATCAACCCCTTGGGTAATGCATGTGCTGTTAAGTCAATCCGTATAGGAAAAAGGAACCCACCCCTTCTCTCTATTAAGTTGGTTTCATCCAAAAGTGATGATCGGACCGTCTGCACAGAGAGACGAGAGGAACACGAAGCAGTGGGCTGCAGAAGCATTTAAGAGGGTAGTAAACAAGTGAAAATACGAAAATATTAAATATCACAGGTTATACACACTTCTACAAAGGCTAAAGATATTGCCCCTTCTTTATTCAGGTGGTTCAGTCCTCTAGCTCGCTAGCTAACTTTTGTTATGACTTGTGATAATGTAGCATCCTGTTCAATGTTAACAGGTGGAGCTCATACCTGTGTGCATCATCTGACAGTGAGTGAGTGTAATGAAAAAGTACGACCAAATTACCACAGGTTACAGAGGTAGAGGAAAATGTGTCCCCTCACTAAAAAAAAACACTAAAAAGAAGTGCAAAAGGTTATTTTCAGAGAGACATTAATAAAAGATGAGTCTCTTTGATGACAATAAAACAATACGATTAGAAGTGGTGTTCAGAGTACTTATTTAAGCTTTCATTCAATATTTTGAGACTTCATTCCATATATATCGAGTTTCATTCCATATATTCAGACTTTCATTCCATATATATCAAGTTTCATTCCATATATTCAGACTTTCATTCCATATATATCAAGTTTCATTCCATATATTCAGACTTTCATTCCATATATATCAAGTTTCATTCCATATATTCAGACTTTCATTCCATATATCAAGTTTCATTCCATATATTCAGACTTTCATTCCATATATATCAAGTTTCATTCCATATATTCAGACTTTCATTCCATATATATCGAGTTTCATTCCATATATTCAGACTTTCATTCCATATATATCGAGTTTCATTCCATATATTCAGACTTTCATTCCATATATATCGAGTTTCATTCCATATATTCAGACTTTCATTCCATATATATCGAGTTTCATTCCATATATATCGAGTTTCATTCAATATATTATTTCCTGAACGGCTTGCCATATATATATATATATATATATATATATATATATATATATATATATATATATACATATATACATATATACATATATATTGTTGTGTGGGTTGGCTTGAGCTGCTGTGGTGAGGCCCAATGTGTTATCTTTTCATTGGGCCCAGAATTCAGAGCGACACCTCTGATGGTACTTCAAAAGTGAATTTTTATCACAATCTATGACACAGTTGTTGAGATTTTCACGCTGACTGACATTTCTGTTTCTAGTGATTTGCTGCAAGGCTGTATTTAAATGAATCACCCCTTGACTTGGATCTTCTTTTGTAACACATTTTCACCCTCCGACATCAGGCTTTGCCCTGAGAGTTAAAATACTCAGTCTCCTAAAACACTGCCTAATGTGGCCATTTAGCCCTAGTGATATCGATGCTTGAGAACAATTATTTTCACAGAAAATTATACACCGATGTAATGGGCACTAGTTTTCTTGTTCTGCTGTCAGAAATAATTATAACCATAATTTTCTTTTCTTTGAATACCCACATGTGATGTCCAAGAGCCTCCCAGTGTCTCAAAGTGCTCTAATAATACTATTTGTAAAACAAAATGTGCTTGAATAAATGCCCAGAAAGGCAAATGAAATAATTACATGGTAGAGACTTTATTGTTTACTGTTAACAAGCTGTACTAAATATAAACACTGAGCTTTCTGGAGAAAAGAAAAGCACAGAAAGTGTAAATGTTAGGCACTGTATAATGACCCGTGTCCTGCTGCAAAATCAAGTGTTGGGAGAAACATGTATTAGGTTTTTATGTTTCTTAATGTTTTTTTTAAATAACAACAAAGTGCAGGTAAAGCCTTTTTCTTATTTGCTCTTTTTTCTTAACTATCATTAATTCAATGGCCTGATTATGATAAGTGTCAATCTCACCTGAAAGAGTGCCATACAAATGAACTCTTCGCTCTCAGTTCAGATCTGTTTCAACACTTTTTTTAGTCTTTTTCAGCCTTTAATCTTCTCCCACTGTTTCTTACCATGCCCCTCTCTCTGGCTTAAACACTTCACTGTTGAAAAGGTCTAACCTGCTCAAAACACTGCAGGCCAAATCCTAATGAGGACTGATCAATTACATGACATAATTCCAGCCAGGGTCTTTCTTTACTGGTTTATCATTCATCCCAGTGCTGCTTTGAGAGTGCTCTTCCTTTTGACTGAGATATTACATGGTCCAGCTCTATCACACTCAATGAACCTTGTGAACCCTCTTTTTTTCTTTTCCTTCACAGGCTCTTAAACCTCAGAAGGTTTTCCTTATCCTAGAACTGAGACAATATCCTAAGGAATCACAGCCTTGTTCTACTGTGTCTTTCTTTTTCTTTGGAATTAGCTCCCAGCTGAGCTGAGAATCTCACTTTTCTGTGGTCTTTGAATGCAAACTTAAAACACATGACCTTCAGACCTTATTGCCATTTTGGGACAGACAGAGTGCAATGAAACGCAATGGGCATAATCAACATTTTTGACTGCTCCCGATTCTTTATCAAGAACAAGGCTTTTATCCTATGCTCATCGTACAGGGCAAAGACTACTTTCTGACCTTTATTTCCCCAAGTTAGCCCTGCTGAAAAGATGGGCAGAGAAGAGTCCGCTGCAATATACACTGTCATTCATTGAGGATTCACTTGTCTGGTATCAGAAATACTGAGCTTCTTTTTAACCTTGCAATGGGGAAAGATTACAGCGATATTGGATACAGGGTCGATAAAATGGCAATCAGATGCCATCAATCACTTCAGCTTGAGGCTATTGTGACACTTTTCAGTTAGTTATAAATGTTGTGAAATATGAGGTCATATTGAGAGTTACCCCTGCATTCCTCTTTCACTTTTATTTTCTGCTGCAATAGATGTACTTCCCAGATGGATAGGCCTACTAAAATGAAAACAGCTTTGATAAGGGCAAAACATATGTGTACAACTTTTGAGAGATTATTAAATGAAGCTGCTTTTTCACAGGGATGACGTGAAAGTCTGAACTAAAGCTTTAAAAAATATTGAATTATGACATAAAGCTGTAGCAGTTCAAAAAGGTTTACAGCCCTAAAAGTTGTAAAACCAACTCTGAAAATGCTGGTTAGATATGAAGGCATGGTTAAAATTGTCACAGTAACTAAGATGTGTCTCTGCCTGCCATCATCTTGAAAGTATGGTGGCATGGGCATGGATGTGGGCGTTTTCATATTGGATCGGGTTGAAGCCAAGAGTTTTACAGCATCCCCTGCTGACTGGCTGCAGTATAGGTCACAAACACCGCCTCCTCCATTATTCTAGATGGAACATCAGCTAATTCATAAAATGTAAACACACGTGAAATGCATTTTCTCAAACACGGTTTCTCTATCGGCACACACTGTACGGATGGGTGAATTTTTTTTCTAACCTGACGGTTCAGAAGATATTAAGATTCCAAGTTTTAGCCCAAATAAGGACATGACTGACTTGACTGACAGGCGGGAACACATAATTGTTGGCTAGAGGAGGCTCAAACCTCGCCTCTTTACCCCACACTCTTTTGGTTGAGTTCAGCATTTCCAATATGGCTACCACCGATGATTGCCTTCAAAACAGCGCTTAGGACCAGATGGGTGACGACTCGGATACTACGTCCATTATTTATACAGTCTATGCTCCGGACGCGTACACCGGTTTGATAAATGAGGGCCATTGAGAGAAAACATAACAAACACTACCACAAGAGTCCTTGAACTTTCCAAAGCCATAAGTGTCAGCTTCAAATCACCATAATAATCTTTTTGCTGAGGTCTATACCCACCTGAAAGATCTTAGTCTTACGTCTGATTGGTAGGTTTAATTAGTGTTTTGATTAACGTAGGGATCATTACGCATTCTAGCCAGGCCATTTGTTCACATGCCTCGGCTCCAACAGTGCAAATGATAACACCCGAGAAGGCTATCTTCTGGTTCAAAATGGGCGGTGATGAAGTGATGCTGTTCATTCTATATACAGTCAATTATGTGCACCCAATTAAACCTGCACCCAAACACATTATTGGAGCAGTTTGAAGAGCCAAGGTTATGCTCAAAAGAACCTTGCAGTGATTTTTACCTCAAAAGCCCCTTTATCTTTACATGGACTCCAACCCTCTTTCATCCATTCCTTTCTTTCGAGAGTGTCAGACCTTTCAATGAATAACAGGGATAACCACAGTGACAGCTTATTATGGACTAACAGGAGCAGCAACTTTATTTGTGGAGATCCAAATATAGCAAATACATTGAACAATAAGCCTATGACATGTAGATGTCTTTGCTTGGTATGGACTGATATGTTTGAGAATGTGACAGCTTTTATCTGATGCAAAAAAAACCCGAAAGAATGAAAATTATTCAGCATCCATTGTCTTATTAATATAGGAAAGCCACCTTTGTATTGACTACCTGGCTTAAACTTTTCAGAGGTGATATTTCTACTTAATGTTCCCACCTTGAAAAGAAAATCTGCCAAATGTTCTACTAGGTGATGTAGACCATATGTTTCTGAGACGATGAGTGAATACTGATGCTGAAAGTGGCCTGACAATGTAAATACTGATGGAGATGAGGCAGATGTAGAGTCAGGTGTAATAGAAAGTAAAAGCCAGCCACATGGATAGTAATAGACTACTTCATAGATGAGACACATGTACAATAAATGTAATATATACTTAAGCTGAAAGGGAAAAAATCAACACAGATGAACTAACAGAGAATTATTACTTGAACCTGCAGTTCCCCTCAGCTGTATTACTGTAAAGTATTAAGCATCCCTCACCCTGTTGTTTTTTGTTTTCTTTCCCACAATTTTTGCTATTTTGGTTCTAACTGCTCTCATCAGCCCACTTTCCCAATGCAGCAAAGAACAGTTTTTCAAATGAAACAGCAATAATAAGTCCACAGAGTCCAACCTTTCTTGGACCAAATAACAGTCAGACAGAGTTAGAGAGAAGTTGGTGGTCATAGTAGCGCTTTTAGAAGCTAAAGAGTCCAATATTTTTCCCAGGAGTTTGTGCACATGAGAAATCAAATAAAAGGAACTGATCATTTGCCTTACACCCATCAGGAGACCAGACACACAAATCGGAACACAATGGGTGATCTATTTAAGAGTTGGTTTTTTTAACTTGTTCCACTGGACAAATAAAGGTTATTTTTCAAATGTAATGTGTTCTTCAAGCCCTCCTTGACTTTGCTGTTTAATTATTTGCTAGTTTTTATGCTTTTTGGCTCTCCGAAGACACCAAACATCAGCACAGTAACAAACACAGCACATACTGTAAATACAAGGCCTTAACCATCCATACATTTGTACATTACCTCAAGATGCTTTTACAAACATAGCAGGTCTAGACCATACTTTATGTTTAATTATCAACAGACACCCAACACCAAAACAGGATAAGACTCAGCCTTATCTCATCTTAATCCACCATGAGCATTGCACCTTGCAGTATTTAGCAAGTTACAGCGGCGAGGTAAAACTTCCTTTTAACAGGCAGAAACCTTTAGCAGAACCAGACTCATGTTAGACAGCCATCTGCCTCAACCGAGTTGGGGTTGAAAAGAGGGATAGAGGAGAATAATAGAGAGAGAGAGAGAGAGAGAGAGAGAGAGAGAGAGAGAGAGAGAGAGAGAGATGATGACAATGTATTTTGGATGGATATTGTATCTGTTGAGAAATCAGTTAAACTCCCCAAAAACTCCATTGGAATTGACCGACTCCCTTTTCAGTATTGACTTTTCTTGACTGAGTTCTGTGACTCCGGCTTAACTTTCTGACCCCCAACTAAAACCTCCATATCCCGGACTTCTGAATCTTACATTCAATGACTCTCATTTCTTTTTCTCCCTCACCCTCTCTCTTCTGGCTCTGTCGCTCTCTGTCTCTCTGTCTGTCTCTCTCTCTCTCTCTGTAACTCTCTTTACTTCACACTCTTTTTCTCTCCAGATGGAAGTTGAAATGATTCTAAATTAATGAATATCATTACAGCCTCTTAAATAGCTGTGCTGTATTACTAACCCTTCTCAGCTTTATCTCCCTCCGCACATGGGTCCCAGACAACCAAACCTTTCTGGAAGATACAGATAGAAAAGGGCTAACTACTGTTTAAGTTTTTTTCCCTCTCCAATTGGAAGGAAATGCTCACTCTTTCTTTCAGCAGGGGAGCGAGGCATGCCGTAATGAGTTTTGTGCTTAACGAGGGCAGTCTAATGCCTGCCGACATGTTTTTACTGCCGATATCAGTGTCCTACAGTCTGTTCACTTTTAGGCTACATGAGCAGCCCAATGAATAACATTTTATATTGTTTAAAAAATGAGCTTGATATTGTATTTGAGTGTTTTCCTGTTTTCTTTTTTCCCTGTGGGGACAGTTAAATTATGAATGAAATGTCCTTTCATTGAAGATTTATTGGCCACTTATTTATTGTGGAGTATCAAGGAGCTGTGTGCTATTCTTCTGAGCCTTCAAAATTCACCTTCTAAATGAGTTCAATTATTGGAAACATGAAAAAATGGAGCCAAGAGAATCTTCCAGAAAGTGAATTAGTGGCTAACTACACCATTTTTTTTAGGATACAGAAATAAGTCATGTCCATTTTGGAATCAAAATTGAGACATTTAGACAGAGCTTGCTTTGGCACATAATTTTCTTCTATTTCCTCCCTTTTATTTTTGCAATCAGGGGAAAGCAACAAAAGTGTTGCAAATATGTTTTAAGAGCCATCTCACATCTGCTTATCTTAGACTTTAATGACATCATTCTATATTTGATAGTGTCTTTCAGTAGGGTCTTGCTTTATGTGCAGCAGTAATATACCAAGATGGCAAGCTGTGACCTTCCTCATATTCCAAATACTGTACTTCAAACAGATACAAGCCTCTGTCTTTCAGGCACCCCTGGAGCTTATGAAAACACAAACATTTTTTGGGGAAACATAAACTGCTATTTGGTTTATTGTTGTGTTTTGTTTTGTTTTCCACTGCATTCTTACTTCATACGTTTAGGATTTTATCTCCAGTGCTCTGTAACATGAGTTTAAAAAATGTAAATAATGTTTTTCTAAATAGACATAACATAGCAGAATGTCCCACCCATGTAATCTTGACTGCACTTGAGCATTGTAAAAGTAAAATGTTTTGAGATGTATTAATTTATTAAGTAGATTGAATATTTTTTTTTTTTCTTAACTTTTTCACTTTGATTTAATTAATAATTAGACCGAGCAACTTTCAATTGTAATCTTTGACCTGGAGTATATTTACTTTGAACCCAAGTAATACAGCTGTGTACTTTTTCCACGACTTGTAAGCACACCATTTTTGGATAACAATATATTCTGGTGATAAACAGTTGAGGTGTGTGGTGGAAATCTGAAAATGAAAGATTCAGAGAACAACAGTTTGTCTTTGTGAGATTCATTTAGTCCCTCAGTGAGCTTTGCAAAGCAGTCAGCCGGCAGAGTGACCTGACCATCAGAACAGAGTCTGAACAACTGACCCAGTGTGAAGGTTCAGCATGGTATTTATTGTCTTCACAGAATTTAAGTTGACCACATTGTTAAACAAACCCAATGAGCAGTGAAGCAAACCAGAGAGCTTTTAACAACCTTCGCCATTCCTGGTCACCTTCTTGACCTTGTACTCCCCAGTTTCCTCCTCAGTTTTGTGCACAGACAACAGAATACAACTCACAGAAGATCTGTGTGTGTGTAACTTATTAAATACTAGTCAGCACAGGAATAACAATATAATGTATTTGTATTTTTCTAATTACAATTGTAAGTGTTTTTATCTTTTACAGCCTGGTGTAACTGTTTCATTAAAATCAGAGTAATTAGAAAAGTAAATATACATTTAGAATTTGAAAATATTTGAAGTAAAACCCACCATTAAAATGTGATTGAGTATGAGTTCAAACAACAAAAAAATTTAATGTAATATTAATAATACATACACATACAAACACACAACGGCATAAATCGGCATTCTATTATTTATGCCTGCCTCTGCTCCTATCGGTGTCCCTGCTGTAGGGTCAGGACCCTGTAACACATCAAAAATCCCACTTCTCTAACGTGTTTCTTATAGTATCTAGTTTCATTGGCACTATAATGTTATTGAGTGACATAGCAGACACAAGCCGTATGAACTTTTTTTCTCTTCTCTCTATTTTTTTTAAAAGGCATGAATAATTGGACGTGTGAAGTGTATGTGTGAGTGCAGTTGTCTGTGGGTTTTTTCCCCCCCTTGCTCCTGATCAATGGCCCCTTCCTGTGCTTGTAATTACACCACTGTCTGCAACGTCCTAGTGTTTAAAAGATCAAATGCTGTCTCAATCCCCACACAGGGCAAAGATCTAAGAAGAGTCAGTCGCTACAAAAGGTCACTTGCTGTGATTGGTGATTGGACGCCATACAATAGTTTTTTTTTTTTCATTGCTCCCTGTGTGTTTCTTCAATCTGATCTATGTCTTACTTTCATGTGTGGGAAATGAGCCAGTATAATGTCACTGGCACTCAGAAGTGATTATTGAGCAGAGGACAGCAGGAGGGATAGGTCGAAGACATGAGACGAGCATGTGAGCAAGCAGACAATAAAGGAAAGGTTAGAATGAAAGAGTGACATCAAGGAAAGAAAAAAAGAGTATATACAAGCAAATGAAGGACGACAGGGACAAGTTATCTGGTTGTCAAAAAGATTGATATATGATTAGTTTTGTTGCCCATTGGCCATCACTTCCTCTTTATTTACCACTTTCATTTGGGTTGAGTTGATTAATGTGTTAGTGCCTGTATATGCGTGCGGGTGTGTGTGTTTGCGTTCAAAAATGTGTTCTGACAGTCTATACAATCTTATCTTTGTTATTCAGGTGTGTTGTTCAAGGTGCCAAAGTTATTCTTTAATGCAGCAGTTTAAAAGGTGGAGTAACAGCATATGGCTGTTACATAAGTTGTGTGTTGACACAGATGGTAATGATACAATGCATGAAAGAAATTTGTTGTGAAAACTCCATTTAATTAAAAAAAGGAAGAAAATCAGGTTCAGTCTAGTGCAGAAGCTTTTAAGTTTGCTTTCTGTCTAGTAATGAGTTTGTTTTGTTAATTTTTCAGCTGCCTCTCTTTATCCAGTTAATACTTGTTTGCTGTTTGCTGCACAGGCAGACTTTCAGACAATCATCAGACATATGGCCAAATCAACTGTTATGTAACTGTGTCATGATCTCTTGACCACAGAAAGCAAAAAACAATACAAAACATCA
Source organism: Notolabrus celidotus (assembly GCF_009762535.1). NCBI lineage: Eukaryota > Metazoa > Chordata > Actinopteri > Labriformes > Labridae > Notolabrus > Notolabrus celidotus. Next base: position 14,708,158 of record NC_048285.1, read on the forward strand.
CTTTGGATCGTGTCTGGATGCACAGTACAACACACACATTCAAACACAAACACACACCACACACACACACTCAAACTGCAACTTCTCCCTTTCCCACTCTCATGAATCCCACTTCTTCCCACATGGAAACCAAATGTTGCAAAATAAATTACACAAGTTACACGAACAAACACAATATCGTGTCCAACCACAACATGACTTAATACTACATTGATTTGTTCTCATAGCTTTGGTCTATGAATAAGACTCCTCTGCTGTTTTGTAGTTACATAATTCCAAGGAAGCAGCACAATAAGGGAGTGACTAACTGTGAACAAGGTTCTTGATCTCATTTTGGATGAGGATGAGAGTATTGAACAAAAAAAGAAGGGACATAGGACAAAACCCAATATGATTATGTTGAGTGATATAGTTGAATAAATACACTGAACTGAACTGCTGTAAATTAACAGTGGATTGCCAATCAGGGAACAATGTTTGACACTGATGTCAGATGGAAACAAACACAGACAGTGGTGGCCTCTGTTAAGTTCTGATGTTTTCTGAACCTGTCTCTTCACTCCTTTAGCTTTATCCTCTAATCCAGTCATTATTACTCCTATGTTGCAACACTGGATAACATATCTGATTCTGTTTGCTTTTCTTAAGATAATGATAGTGCAGCAACTTCTGCACAGTTTCTTTGTGAAACTTTAATCCCGAATGGATCCACATAGACTTGCACCTGAAGAACAAGGTGTTATCATGTTCTGTGACATGCATTTATATTAGCTCAATTAAAGAAGTTTAGGACTTAAATCTAACTCCGATTCGGACTTGCGAACTTCTTGAAATTACCAGGATGAGCTGCATGTGTGAACACAACAACTGAATTTTTCCCCCCAACTTTATATGCAATTTTTCCTGCCAGTACTCTTGTATTATTTGGGCTAATGGTGAGCTCATGTGAGAACGCAGAGGGGATTCACTGCTAGCCAGCGGGTGGGACAGGTGATGACATTTAACTCATATAGCCAGTATACTGTCTAGTTTTGCTACCTGGTTGAAAATATCTACTGTAGCTCGAAACGATAGCAGCGGCCACAAGTCTGCACTATTTATTAATGTTATGTCACAAACAGGGGTAAGTGTACTGTGAGAATAAGACAAGCATGTTATGATACTCTATTATTAAACTTTAATTTAAGATATCAGGGAAAGTGTTTCTCACAACACCAATATCCCTTATCAAATAATGCTCCCAGTACAGAATCACTTTATATCACACCACTACTCTCTCCATTTGCATTGTCAGAGTAAGAGCATCATGTTTTGATGCTAAATTACTGATGCGTACCTCATAGAATGATATCCTCTGTGTAATAATGCTCTCAGTGGTGATAAACTCATCAAGATTCTGTATCTACACATGAACGGAGCTTCCTTGTGGGACATATATCGATTGGAAGCGCTATTCAGTAGAACACCAGCGTGAACCCAGAAGAGCTACATATGGGATAAAAACTACATCCTGATGTAGTGAGACAGCCATATAGTGTCTTCTGCCCTCCAGTGGGTTCTACGTATTAGTTGATACTTTGGCTCTGTTAAATTACTTGCTGCATCAATATTAAGGTAAAACCATTGTCAACACATACAACTCTGTCTCTGCTTGGGAATTCAAAAATGTTATTTTCTTAAAATATTCCACAGTGCATGTCTGAAAGCAAAAAGAAATGGTTTTTTTTTTAACAAGACACAGCACAACACTTTCACATGCTGCAATTCCAAGCACATGAACATCAAACCCTCCAACCACAAACTTGTACAAGCTATCATAGGTAAATGAAGATGTGGATTCAAATTCACAGGTATGTGTACCATAGAGTCAAGTATATAAACTGTAGAACAAGAGTGCATAACAGGCCTTGATAACCTTCAGTTATCAGGCCCTTCTCATTTGGAATCATCTACCAGTCCGGGTCAAGGAGGCAGACACCCTCTCTACTTTTGAGATTAGGCTTAAAAGGTTTCTTTTTGATATAGCTTATAGTTAGAGCTGGCTCAAGCTTTGACCAGCTCTGAGTTATGCTGCTATAGGCTTAGACTGCCAGGGGGAACTGACACAGAGGGATCATATCTCACCCTAATCTGTTACTTTAACTCTCCTTGTCCCATTAATGTTACTAACCATAGACCTTTCTGGAGTCCCTGAGCTCCATTGCCACTACTACTACTACTACTACTACTACTACTACTACTACTACTACTACTACTACTACTACTATCTGTCTCATCACTATAATTTCTCTCTCTCTCTCTCTCTCTCTCTCTCTCTCTCTCTCTCTCTCTCTCAATTCAATTTCAATTTCAATTCAATTCAAAGGGCTTTATTAGCATGGAAAACATGTTATCATTGCTAAAGCTTAAAATGAAATAAAACACAAAATTACAAACAATTAGAGAATAATAAGATTAAATGTTAAACTAACGGAGCTATATTTAAGAAAGAAAATATATGAATAATAAAGATAATAATGATAATAAAAATAAAAATAACAATAATAATACTAACAAAAAAAATAATAATACTAACAACAACAAAAATAATAATTACAACAATAATAATAATAACAACAATCATAATAATAATCATAATTTCATTTATCTTTTACAGATGACTATAGATTATTTACAGAAATGTAAAATTAAAATATAAAGATTTAAAGAGGAAAGATGTACAGCTCTGTGATGTGTGTATGTACAGCTCTGTGATGTGTGTATGTACAGGTCTGTGATGTGTGTATGTATAAATCTGTGGTGTGTATGTACAGTTCTGTGGTGTGTATTTACAGGTCTGTGGTGTGTGTATGTACAGGTCTGTGATGTGTGTATGTATAAATCTGTGGTGTGTGTATGTACAGTTCTGTGGTGTGTATTTACAGGTCTGTGGTGTGTGTATGTACAGGTCTGTGGTGTGTGTATGTACAGGTCTGTGGTGTGTGTATGTACAGGTCTAATTAGATGGTGGTGCAGGGATGTTCACGGGGGTTTGGAGCTGTTGGACGCTCTCTTCCGCTCACAGCAGCTGATATAGCGTGCTGTAGTGTTTGCACATTGTGGTACCTCACCCAGCAGGTACATCAGTTTTTATTTGTTGTCAAGTGAATGAAATTCTTTGTGTGTGTTTGTGATCAGTGGGAAGAATGTGTCTCTGATGTCCTGATATAGAGGACAAGTGGTTAAAAAGTGGAGCTCTGTCTCCACTTCATGCTGGGTGCAGATTCTGTCCTCTTTGGCGAGCCAGGTCTGTCGGTGGCGTCCTCTCTCAATGGTGAGGTCGTGTTCACTGAGTCTGTACATGGTCAAAGATCTCTCTCTCTCTCTCATTCTCCTCCCCTGTCCCCCTTTACAACCCCAACTCGGTCAAGGCACATGGCCGTCTAACATGAGTCTAGTTCTGCTCGAGGTTTCTGCCTACTTAAAGGAAGTTTTTCCTTGCCGCTGTAACTAGTTAAATACTGCGAGGTGCTCATGGTGGATTGAGATGAGATAAGATCGAGTGCTGTCAGTAAGAGGGGATCTTGAGGTAACATTTGTTGTGATTTAGCGCTATACAAATAAAGATTGATTGACTGATTGATAAGAGGCCATATTTGTTTTGAATAAATACTGGAATAAGTGGTCACTCAAGTGTGGCTCTGAATGTTATTAAATTGGGGTTTATGTTATATTGTTATACAATGGGTTCGTACCCCTGATAAACGTTTTCTCTTGTGTTAGTTCAACCTAATTTGACAATATGGTGTTCTGCTATAACCAATAATACCTTTCATGCAGACTGATATTCAGATTAACTCTTTTTTTTTTTTAACAGTGGCGTAATATACCATATCACTAACTTTTGAAAGAAAGGTTTTGCTACTAAAAGTGTTACATAAAAGTGATAGTTTCTTTAAAAAGAGTCACTTTGATTTTGGTCTTCCTTAAATGTGTACAGTGGACATGCAGCCAACCTACCATTGCCAATGTTGTTTTGATTTCAGATAATGCACTCAGTTCTGCTGAAAACATACGGATGTAGGCAGAGTTTGTGCTCTCATTACCTCACAGCTATCTCTGACAAAACTCTTCAAAAAATCAATCTTCCAATCTCGGTATATTTGGATTTTGGCAGCCAGCCTTGTTCATGTCAGATTGTCTATTTTTTGAATTTCCTTTATTCACTTCTCCACACACACCCTGTCTTATCTATCTCACTCCTGTTATTTCGGTGCACTCCTTTTCCTGTTCCTTCCTCAGTCAATAATAAGTGAAGCAGAAATTTGGTTAGTGGCATGAGGCTGGATGTAATCCAATAACTGAAAACACCCACATAAGCCTCAGACTATGTGAGGTTCGTTCACACACACACACACACACACACACACACACACACACACACACACACACACACACACACACACACACACACACGCATACACACACACATACACACACTCACACATATACCAGGACACCCCTCTGACTTCATAAGGGCTCGGAGGCAGTTCAGTTAAATTATATTGGCACCCAAACATCAATTTCCCTGCTATTGCATTTATAATTTCTTCTCTAAATACTGGATTGTTGTCAGAACACCTTTCCTTGAGTCAGACATTCACACATTTACACACATAATTCAGAAATATCAGTTTGCCATTTTACGGTATACAAATGTTTGAAAGTCAGCAGTTATTTAGTGAAACACACTCAATAACACATCATTTCAAGAATGCATCCAAAACAGACTTCACGTGTGTGACTATCTTTGAATCACTTTAAAATGTGACACAACTGTAGTGAAAGCCAACAGTTTTGTCTCAGTAGGAGAAGCGATTTCAGTGACAGCAAGCCTCTCTTAATCTTAAGAAGTGATCTCCTTTTTTCAATTTATTGTTTCATCATACTTCTGAAGCATGTGTTTGCCTTTTGCAAAACATTTTGTGACTCTGAGAGCACCCCTCTGTTGAATCCACAATACAGGGCAAACACTCAAAGGACGCTCCATTACTGCATGACCCACACAGAAACATGAGTCATGTGGAGGACAACTGAGCAGCAATGAATTGAGATCAGAGCAAGCTGTTCACTCATACTGTAGGATTATTTTCCTGCAGAGTCATTCATCACTCTAGATCCTCTGCTATGATCTGTTTATGAAGAACATCTGCTCAGCTGAATATTTTTAGGGAGACACGCATGATACAGCATGAAACACAGGAAGTCTGGCTGTGCCTTAACAAAAATAGTTAACATCCAGTGATTCTATCTGCACCATTTTAGTTACAACAGCTGTTCCAGCAAATGGTGTAACAAGGTTATGCCACTTGTAGAAAACCCTTGTAAAATCAAATATTTATTTCCATGAATATTACTCATAGGTGAAGCTGGTATGACTTTGTATTTATTTATTTGTTTATGAAAAATACTGATTAGTTTATAGAACATACTCCAAACCAATAGTTTTTAGCTTGTGTCTGAGCCATAGACTGTATAAAGCATGGACATAGTGTCTGTGACATCACCCACTGGTTTCTAAAGACGCATTTTGAAGCATAGAGATGGCAGTTGCCATATTGGAAACCCTTTATCTAACTTTTGATCAACTTACAGGCCAAAAGCTTGAGCTTAGACAGGCACCACAATGCAGCCACCTGTCAGTCAACTTAGCTTCTCCCTAATTATGCAAATTAATGTACTGTATCCCTAGTTCAATGTGTATGAATAAAAACAGGAGCTTCATGTACCAAAAGCATTTTTTGAACCAGCTTTCTGAATGTATGCTGTTTTAACATGTGATATACAGGGAGTCATTTGCTTTTGCAGCCAGCCTCAAGTGGACACTCAAGGAACTGCAATTCATCTTTAAACACCAGAGATTGGTGCTTGGTCACAACCATTTCAACCATAACCTGAGGCACATTATTATATAGTATGTTATATTTGATGTGGCAACTTCTGATTCAGGTAAGCATATTTATGCACACAAGTACAATCCATTCCATGCTTTGCTGGCATTCAGATTTTGGAGCAGTATTCGGATTGAAATTATATTTTTGTCAATTTTTTTAGTAAAGAAGTACCAAATAAGACTAGACTAGAATTGTTTTGTTACATTTAACCATACAGCTAAAGAGATGCATAGATTTTGCAGCCCACAAAACATTCCTATGTGATGACTGTGCAGCGCTGACTGTATATTTACATAGCACCATGCATTTGATGAGATGCATGTCTTTGCATTAAAACTGTTTTTCAAAATCCCTTATGGTCTCACTTTTTCACAAACACACATATCACATACAGTATATTGCATACGGTGCAGTATTAACAGGATCATGAAGCAGCACTTGTTTCTCAGTGCTGGCTTACCTCTGCTTAGGCTGAGAAATAACTGTGAGAACACAGAGGTAAGAACCAAGGCAATGTGTCAGAGAAAAACAATGGCATAACGTAGCAAGAGAGAGGGACATGAGGACAGATGAGAGACAGAAGGCAAGGAGAGAGGACACCAGGATGAGAGAGACAAGTGGAAGTAGCAGTGAGAGCAGAAGAAAGAAATACAGAGGGCCAGGGGGAGAGGGTAAGCGGGAAACCCAATCTGTGAGCTGATGGGGCTCCTCAGCACAGCGGCAAAATCAATTTGACTGGTGCTGCTTCTGCTCTGAATGAGAGGCAGGGATGACGGAGTGAGAGAGGAAAGAAAGGAGAGGAGATGGAGAGCAGGGCGGCTGGATAAGGATGGAGCTGTGGAGTCAATAAGAGTGTGGCGGTAAAGAGAGAGAAAATGGATGGAGGGAAAGAGAAGGAGGAGAGTAGAAGGAGGTCAGAGTAGGGACAGCAACCAGACAGAATGTAAGGGTGACGGATAGGCAATATAATACAAGCAGCCACCTGATGTTTACCTGTGGATTGGAATAGAGGGCGACTTTGAGATATACAGTCAATAAAACAAAGGGGAAAATGTTGATGGAGAAAATACACATAAAACAGATTTAAAGTGAAAGTTTAGCCATGATGGAAATATTTGCCTCTCAGAATATATACACTAGCTCAATAAATTGCTTTTGGGGCAATGTCGGACTGATAATCAGTATATGTGTTTTTTTAGAAAGCAAAGCTGTTGATGGCTCTGTGTTGCCAAAACAGAGCAAGGCTGATCACCAGACTGCTTTGTATATTAGTCTAAACTGTGTCATGAAAAGTCACATTAAGCTGCTGGCTGCTGTTAATAGACTACATGAACTACCATGCTACCATGAGAGAAGTAGAAATGAATGCCCTGCAAGAGCCATGATGAAGAAAGACAGCTTGTTTTTACACCTTATTGATGGCAGTAAACAAATGCATTGCTGGTTTAACTGACCACTGTTATACCTTTTACCCTCTGACTTGAACACAATAGATTTACTGGAGTTGCACTTGAGCTAATTAGCTGCTTAGCTTATTAGCTAATTGCCAGGAGAGGGACAATGATGCTCCTCATTTTGCTATCAACAGGTAGCAGTGCGGCTGGCATCCAGCCACTCCGTGCAGACCGGCTTTTGCAGAGCTTAATTAGAACTGTAATCATGGAGATTTTTTGTTTTTTGCACAGGAACTAGAATGCAAAACCAACACAAATGATTGCACAGGGGTGGGATGGGGGTCTGATCTCTTGGTCTCTGGAGGAGCTATATGTCATGCATGTGTTTTTACCAGACCATTTCACAGGACTTTCTTTCATACATATCGAATACATGCAGCACAAAACAGAATTCAAATCCAAGTTATCACATGGACCAGACCACAGGAGCACACTACACACAGTATGATGAGCCCATCATGGCAGATACAACAAAGAGAGAAGCAAGGGCTTGAGGATATCCGGCTATCATTAAGGTCTCCTGTTTGGGAACATTTCAGTTTCCCAGTGAAGTACAAAGGACAAAGACAAGTGGATGTGGTGAAAGTAGTGTGCATTGTTCAGTAGTATACTTCTGGCAACATGCACCCTTGGTCACGATAACACACAAACATGAATATCACTTCAATGAGGAAAAAAAACATGGTAGTGCAAACACAGCTCCCTTTGGCATTTAAGCAGCCTTTTGCAGATAACTCTGAGTGGGCCAAAGGGATAGCAAATGTAATGAGTGTTTCTATAGCAGCAGATCCAGGACCATGCGCATTTGTTAAGAAAACATAATTTAAGCATAATAGAGCCATGATGTGAAATACCTTCTTATTTGCCCTTCATGAGGACCTACAACTGACATGAACATCCAGAGCTACAAATGTGTTTCTTATGGTTGGTTCTGTGCTCTAAGGGTGTTAAAAAAGGTGTTAGCTCAGTAAACCCAAAGGTGCCTGTCTCAACCCTTTTGAAAGGAAAGCTCTGTATTTTAAATATAAATATTGTGTAATTTATTTTAGAATCTTTTATTTGGACACATTTTGGTTGCAGGTTGCAGAATGATCCTTTTAAATAAATCTGAGCAGGACTACAAGCATGAACTGTCAATGCTGCACTTTAGACATTGTCTAATAGGTAAGTTAGTAAGGTTCCTAATACATGAAAAACGATTATGTGTTGCGTTTGTTTACAGAACTAAAATGGAAATGTATTGAACCATGACTTCAAAACAGAGGTACCTATCAAACCGTTACTTTTTGTGTACCGCAACACCCCTATTATAAAGTGTGTACATGTCTCTATGAAATTAACAGGATAAAGTGATAACAGTCAGAATAAGGATTTTGAGAAAGACCCAAACGATTTTGAATGTTATCACCCAGGGAACACTGTTAGAGCAAATCCTCTCTCTAAACATAAAATATCAAGCTGGCAGATCTGACAATAGCTAATACTTTGAAAGCTCTTTAGCAGAGCAGTAACTATGAGAAACCAGAGGCTCCTAACTCAGCTCATAACTCTTTGTTTCTATTATTGTGTTGTTTCTTTGCACACAATCTCTCTCTCTCTCTCTCTCTCTCTCTCTCTCTCTCTCTCTCTCTCTCTCTCTCTCTCTCTCCAGAATAATACAGATTTCACTTGAAACAGGATCACAGTTCCAGATTGGAATAATTTTCTTAATGTGACAGAATAAGCGCTAGATGGCTAATGAGAGGGTGTGGCTTGGCTATATCGCTGCTTAATATCTACACACCATGAAGATGGGTTCCCATTGTTTCTTGTAATCGTGTTAAAGCATTCAGCATAATTAAAGCCTTTGCAGAAAAAGCTCTATGCCTTTTCATTAGCCCAGTGTTTCTGAAACAATGCACCAAGGAAAAAGAAATGTGTAAAATACCATTGTGAATAATATTCTGATAATTAATTTAGTCAGTTTTGTTCATATGTATCAACTAGCCTTTGCTTTAGAGACTATAGCAGCATCTGTTAAGCGTAATTGTGTGTGTGTGTGTGTGTGTGTGTGTGTGTGTGTGTGTGTGTGTGTGTGTGTGTTCCCTGAGCCACCCCATCCTTATTGTATCATAAAGGCTGCTATACCTCCAGAATGGAACTCCTCATTTTCTCATTGCTGCTGCTATTTTTAAAAAGGAGTGGGTGACTGTGCAAGTTAATAAACGAGCACACACACACACACACACACACACACACACACACACACACATATATATATACACACACATTCTCAAAAACAGACACATGCAAGCAAACTCAATTTGCATAAAATCTGATATTTATGCTCACCTGAAGTCAGTCTTACAACAAGAGGCACGTTCACAAAAGCACCTTTGACATCTGTATGTTCGCACACCTTCTCGCAACAAAGAGCCACCCACATATCAGCACACACACACACACACACACACACACACACACACACACACACACACACACACACACACACACACACTGCTTTGGGAAACTGCCTTTCGGTTTGCCTTTATTGAGCTTTTCCCTCAGATTGAATGACTGATCTCCTTTGTTTAAAGCTGTCTATGAATAGTGCCACCATCTGACACCAGTGTGCAGCTAGAAATCATTCCTGATCTAATGTAGCGGAAGATGTTACCAGATCTGTTCTTGCACATTCAGAGATGGAAAGGCAGACAGAAAGACAAGGGAGGAGAAAAAGAGGCAGGAAAGGGTTGAGAGACTGCAGAGTTTTGAGTGTATAACTCAAACATCCCTCTTCTTTCAAGCATTCTCATGTTTTTCTTTTCTTTTTTCCTACATCTCATACTTGTCTAATTGTCCCTTCTCTTAGACTTTTCTTGCTTTCATCTCCGTGTTTATTCGTAGTTCCTCATGTCATGATTGCATACCCTCTATCTCTCTTATCTTTTCTTCAGCCACCGTGTTTGATAAGACTGTCTCTCCTTAGAAGTGGCCTATATAGTGCAAAAACCCCTAAAAACTCCATCCCAGTCAAGTAGAAGCTTAAACTTGTAGAATCTCTCACTCTCTCTCTTTTTCTTGCCCCTCTTGTTTTTTTGTTCTTTTCAACCCACACTTATCATGATCTTCTCACTGAAAGAAACTGGAGCTAAAGATTATCTATTGAGATAATGTTGATGCCTAATTAGAGTATCCTGCTGACACCAGTCTAACATATGGCTACTGACTATAGGGTCAAATACATTAGCCATTGTGTTACAAAATCACGCCTCCAAAAAACACAGCAATTAGGAAGCTTAAGTCAGCAGATGTGATAATAAAAATATGCATTACAAATGAATGACATGAAGCACTGATGTCCAAATGCAGAGAATTGTGCAATAATTATATAAAATAAATATAAACGGCAACCATCTAGAGTGAGAAGAGAAGCCAACATAGTGGCTGAAGAAGTCATGCCCTGTGATTGATGACAGAAGGTTACAAATGCAAATAACCGATATTGAACCACAGAGGCAAATAAAAATCCTAGAAATCTACCAGAGGGGAGCAGATTTAACCGGGACTTCCACAAGTCTGTCTCTGATCCATTGTGGTCCGGCTTAGTGCTCTCTCATCCGTCAACCGTGACCATGTCGCCAAGGTTTGTGACCAATGTTTTCCTGCGGCAATTACTGCATTAATGAATAGGCATTAGGAAAAGGTCATAGATATACATAGGTGCCTTACCAATCATGGCTTTTTAAGTTAAAACGAAGACCAGAGAATTAATCATGAATTTGATGTAGAGAAATAATACGGGTGAAATGTGGAGTTCCTCTACTGGACCATAGTCAACAATGTTGTAGGACTTATTGAGGCAGGTGAAAGGGGAATTGCAATAACTGAACTGGGATAAAACGATATCATGAATAAGCATCTGTAACTGGACTTGTGAGACAAAAAATTTTAATTGGCTGACATTTCTTCAGTGAAAGAAACACGAACAGCCAAATGATTTGATGTGTCAAAAACAAATGTGTCAAAAAGCATGACTCATCAAATCAGTATTCCAAGATCCTGAGATTTGTTCATAACAAAGAAGAAAGGTATCCAATACACTTAGCAACCTTGACAATAATGCTATTAGAGGCAGTGATAATTATCTCAGTCTACTTCAGTCTTATCAGTGTGCAACTGAAGGAAGTTATTGTTTATCCAATCCTCAATGGCAGTGAGACAGATGCCCAAATTAGTGAGAGAGAACACACAAGACCAGATGGTTGGTTTGATATATTTCATGTTGTTATGTATGGGGGGGGGGGGGGGGGGGGGGGGCGGAGATGGAGAAAGAAGTTGTACTGCCCACTCTTTCCATCATTAAACAACATATACCCAAGTTATGTTAATTCTGGCATTTTGATTTTTTTCTTCCTTTTTTTTCAAATCATGTAAAAAACTCAACTGGTTTGTCCATATTAGGGATGTACATTTTAAGTATTTTCCGTGATCGATTTTTGGAAATGTTAAGTATCAATTATCGATTAATTGATTAAAAAAAACATTGTTATTATTATGTCAAAAACAAGGCCAAATACGTTGTTTTCCCCCTAAATTGTATTTTCTACAGCAACAAAATGCATATAACTGACGGGATTGAATACTGGCACGTTTGAAACATGCTTTAAACTAAAAACACCTCCCTGATAGCTGAGTGTAATATGAGACCACAGGATGTTTGTTCCACGTGACGGAAAATTGATAACAAAAATGCGTGTTTCGAGTAATGTCTTAACAATCAATTAATCGATAATCGATTAATTGTGGTCATCCCTAGTCCATATACAAAGATTTGACATGATTTTTTCAAATTTCTACCTCTAATTGAAGAGCTTTAACTTAAAAAACATGTCTCTAATAACTGTGCTGATTAAATTAAATGACAACTTCACTGGCAAAGCATATAGACACGCTTCACAAAAAGGTCTTTCTGTGTATGCTCCTGTACATTTTCAGTTATTGATTTGTTTCGCATACGAGCCTTGAAAGTAATTGCATTTCTTTTCTCACTTGTTGTTGTTAAAATGACAATGGAATTAATCAATTTTGTATCAGCTGTGTCCTGAAATCATTTTTGTTCTCTAAAACATCAGCACTTGACGCAGTCTGGCTATAACTCAAACTGTGTGACATTGAGCCACAATGTGTGGGTCATGTGTAATATGGTGTATAGCATCATGTCTACCTCACCGCTCTCTTTGTTGGACTGACATTGAAACAGGCTGCTTATCCCTTGATCACGGCCAGCTTCATTTGTCTCAATTAGCTAAGACAGCTTTTGCTTTTCTCATGTCTACTTCAATTAGCTGGTTTTGCAACATTGCTCTTGTGCCCGCGTGTCAAAGAAAGAGTGTGTGCCTCTGTCTTTGTGTGTGTACGTCAGCACGTCAGCATGTGTATGTGGCTCAAAAACAGCAGAGCAAAGGGAAAGAAAGCAGTTTTTGATATTTCCTTTTTCTTCACTAACAGCTCTGTACACTGACTGAAACATAGACACAGAATCCTGAACACAGAAACACACAAGACAGTTACATCCAAAGAAAAGGCACGGTGAAAGGTTAACAAGAGGCAACAGGGGCTAAACACTCAGACAGACTCCCATCTGCTTGTGAGCTTCTCAAGTGTGAAAGTTTATAACTGGAAATTTTAGAAAGAAGGGAAAAAATGATTAACGCCTTTTCTTATGTCACCAACAGGTTGAGTCGGACCTAAACACACCATATGCTCTCTCCAACAACAGCATCATCCTGTTTTCACACCTCTCCAAATGTGATTTCTTTTCCAGGGAAGATGCTCTTTCAAAGGTGTTACGTAAGAGTGTAACTGGCTCTCTTTGCTGTAAACAACCAAAAGACATATTTTTACTTGTCCTGTTTTGGTTAACACATTTTTAAAAGTGCAAAATAAAGAAATGAATGAATAAATAATAGGAAATAAAAAGAAGGAAGGTGCCGTTGAGAGTACTTTTCTGAATCTTGAAATGTTTAACTCGAGATGTCTCTAAACAGGTCCTGACTCACACATAACGAGCATCTCTCTGTGTTTTTAACATCATGGTATCACCCATAACCCAGACTCAAGTTCTACAAGTATGTCTGTAGTCTCCTTTATAATTCATGCTGTAATAGTTTTGATTAACCGAGATATAGGATTCCTATAGGGCTTGAGATACAGGTGTAAACATTGACTGCTCTCTTGCCTGTGGCTGAATGGAAACACGAAGATCAAAGTGGTAAAGCTAGTATCTTGGGGAACTGAGGGGAGGGATTTTCTACTAAGCAACAGGAGTTCACCAGTACTCCTGCAGGCTTTGAGCCAAAGTGATCAATCTTGAGTACTGAGAAGTCAATGTATATAACACTTTGTTAGGACTCAGGGTTATATTCTGTTATTTTATAGTCTGTAGTCATAGTTTGGGATGTAGAGATTTTTATACATATGTTGAAGTGTATTTTTTTACTCACAGCATTAGAGCAGCTCTCAGGCTCACTCTGACTCTCTTTCCCTGCTCTGTCCCTGCTCTGTCCTTTCACTCTGTCTTACTTTTTGTCCCTCTGTTTTTCCTCCTCTCACTAGTCGTGGGGGGGCAGTGTTCCCTTTTGTTATGTTGGACCTCCTCCTTGATTCGCTCCTGAGATGTTACCATGGAAACTACAAGACACTACATCACCTCAAGTAGAAGTTTCTCGGAGTGTTCGTCTGTGAGTGTGTGCATAGATGAGTGTATATGTGTGTGTGGGGGTGAATCTCTATGTCAAAATGCTGATGCTGGATTTCAAATTTTCTGACACTGGGCTATATATTTAGAGGGGCACCCCCTTAAAATGGACACACACACACACACACACACACACACACACACACACACACACACACACACACACACACACTGAACCAGTTGCAGTTATTAGTGTCAAAGCGCTGAGTTACAGTTGCAGAAGCAGGCCGATTGAGATTATGAAGTGTAAGGGAGGGGGGTGTTGTGACAAGGAGGAGACGGGACTATCCTAGATCTGGAAACCGTAACCATGGTAACAGAGGTACAGTGGAAAAGGATTTAAGAAAATATGGCTTTTGTGTCTTTTTGCTACGTCAGAGTTACAGGACATGACAGGGCTACCTCATGTGAACCTCTTATCTCAGCAAGGGTTGCTGCAGACATGCACGAAAACAGGTGCGCATGCAATAATGAAAATAATCACATACAGATATAGACAGACAGGTGTTGGAATCATTGACTGCAGATGTTGCAGGTTATTGTCAGAATAATCAGGGAACAGAAAGTGAGTGAGATAAATAAAGTTTTTTTTTTCTTGCACTGCTTTTAAGGCTTTTACAATCAAATTATGGAATGTCCTAAGGAATGTAGTTTTCTCACTTTACTGTATGTAGTTAAAGAAGTATGTGCATTATGACGCTTCACTGACTGCAAAGACAGTGTTGTGACTGTGCAGATCTCGGTTCAGATCAGAGAGGCACTGCTCCTTTTTCAGCGCAATGGAGCGTGGGATTAAATGCAGACCCGGGATCAGCTTGTATGACTCATGCTGGGCTCTGGGCTCTCTTTGCGCTGTGCTGGGTCAATGAGACGGAGTAGGCGATGATTATGAGGGAGAGAGACATGCATGCACACTTCTATCCCCAACACCACAGTGCCTTTGTTCATTACTCACAAAATGACACTGACATAGCAATATGTTACGTCACTCAGCTCTGTATGAAGAGATGCTTTGAAGCATGCTGTTCAGTTGAATGCTCACTGCCCTCTTGGCAGTTGTTAAAAGCCAGAAAATCTGAATTTGGCCTGCATGGTGTTGCCTGAGGGCAGCTAGGGAGAGTCCAATGAACAGCATTCACTGTTGCTGATTACAGTAGTTTATCAAGGGGAACAAATGTTTTATTTAAGGCTTAATGTCTTCTTATTACAACCCTTTATGAAATCAGCACCATGACATACTTTACAGACTAAATTGGCTACTTAGGGAAGATCTAAGCTGAGACATCTCATAAAGCATACAATTTAAAACGTCTTAAAGCAACACATATGTTTTATGTTTGGATTAGGCAAACTTTTAGAAAGACTCAAGTTTAGATTGTAACCAAATGAGAGAAAAATAGTTTCTTTCAAATACCTAGCCTAATGATCAGCGAAACCACAGGACCATAATACATTCTGAGATAATTCAAGATCTCACTACATGTGTAGAAATACACTGGTCTAATGAGCAAATACTTCTGAAGATGCACTATGAAGAAAAATGTTAGTTTCCCAGGTTAAAAGGAACAATTTTAATGAGTTACACTGTTTATACTGAATTCAACTGTTTGCTGAAAATTGCAGCATTCCAGCAGCACGGTGTGAGTACAATCACAGTACTTCCTTGACAGAGCCTTTTTGATTGAGTGGACTTTGCTGCCAGAGAGGAGCTTTAATATGGGTTAGGCAGGTAGACATTAGTGACACCATGGTTTCGTAAGCCGTGTTAAAACAAGATACTTAAGTATAAGACGTCAGCAAGGCAGTCATTTTGCCTTGCACTGGTGTAAGCAAGGTTAGGAGCAATAGGTAACCAGCAGATTTCAATGCCCGAGGCAAAAACAAATCATAATCACTTGGCAGAGGAACACAACTGACACTTTTGACTCAAAAGAGAGCCTTTTGTTAAAGTTCTGTGATTGAAAGATATGTAATTTTTCTGTATTTTTCAAAGTGTGACATTACTAAGAAAGTCACATCGTCTCTGAAAATGACATGGACAAATAGCCCTGAAATTGGTTCTTTAAGGCTCACTTTTTGTAGTTCTAAATTATAAGGCTGTGTCAACAAGTGTGTTACGTTGTTTCAAAAAGCCACCACATGTATTATCACTGAAATAGGGCAAAGAACAATATTTGTTTTCCTGCATTGGCAACCTGCAAAGACCATAGAATGATTAAATAGTTCTTATCTTCAGCCTTGAATACGGAAGCCCTAAAAGTACATGATTAAATCAATTTCATTTGCACTTGTTTTCTCGAGGTCTCGACTAATTTCTCTCATTATCTCAAGATAACAAGCTTTGTTTTCTCCAGATAACGGGGAAAATAAGTTGAGATCTCGAGAAAACAGTGAGAATAAAATTGTATTTAATCATGTTCTTTTAGGGCTTCCGTACTGAAAGTAGAAGGAGCACATTTATACATAATGGTAACCAAGTAACGTCAAGAAAAGGAAAGGCCTGTTTTCAGTTTCTTTAATTGGTTAGTCTCAGTTTTTTTCACAAAAAATGTTTAGAATTTTTTGCCTCAGTAAAGAATAAAAATACATTTTGTAATGAGACATTTATCTTGCAGGTTGAAGATCAAAAACACAAAAAAACTAGTTTTGTTCTGTGGATAAAAAAAACAACATTATCCCATTATCAAGAGAAAAACAAGTAGAGATAAGAGATAAGGGCTTCCTTAATTGAACTATCCCAAAGGAGGATGATTCCCTATTACTCCATTAGAGCACTTCATCTGGATAACCAGGGTTGCTAAAGTAGTATGGGAGGTTAAGCCTTCAATTTTCTGGTCTTCCATGGAACCATCTTTCAGTTGCTGTCCTTGTAGACAGGAACTTACTTTATTTTTAATAGTAGGCATACAGTAACATACATATTTATAAAGATTTTTGGCTTGGACTCGCTTGTGGTTATTCTGCTATATGCTGATGCTACTGGGAGACTAACTACACAGCAATGCACCTCTCTTCTTAACCCTTCAATCTGTACTCATTCATTTATGAAACAAATGATGCAATCCAAAGGCTGATTTATACTTCTGCGTCGAATTGATGGCGGAGCCTACACCGGGGGTCTGCGTAGCTCCCTTACCTACGCAGAGGCCTATGCACGTAGCTGAAATGCACCTCCTCCAAAATTGAACTACATGTAGAATCGACGTGGATGGCAAGCTCTGTGATTGGTCCGCTCAGTGGCTTGTATTTCCTGCATTTACAGCACTTTTGGGATCCCTGACATCGGCCGCTCTTGGGCCGTGTATTTCATCTCCTCTCTATTCTTCATGTAATCATGTCTGAATGATAAACAGCAACATGTGTCAGCTGTAGATTAACATAGCACTGTCTGAATTGCTGAGGAAAAGTAAACAGAGATGGTAGCGTGGCCGGAAGCAGGCGACCAGCCTTCAGAGAGACTGCACTGCCCTCAAGCAGTTTGGCAGAGAATTGCTGCGCAACATGGACACATTGACGTACAAGTATGTGGAGCTTATGTCCGCATCAGCCCCTGCTGCGTAGGGGCGACACAGAAGTATAAATCAGCCTTTAGTATCTTTTCACAGAGTTTGTTGTGCTTTTAGGGCTGTGTATGGGTCCTCAGTCATTCAGGTCAGTTCAGAACTGAAGAGGCATTTTAGATAAGAGGAAAAACTTCCTCAAGAACTTTGACTAAGTCCAGCTGCTTTTTCATTATACTTTGAGTCAAAGTTGTGATGATAGTGTTGTAAGATTAGCTAGAATTTAATGACTTATTTTCTAAGTTTTTGCAATAATTGTATATGCAACTATGACTTTATTGATTCCCAATGTCTGCCCTTGATGCAGGATGATCTCTGTTGATTAATTCAAAGTGAAGCAAACAAACACAAGCAGACAATCAGATACCTATTCTTCCATACACTACCATACATGCATACATCTAAATCCCAGCCCCAGACTGTGAATTGAAACTGCATTGCTTAACAAGCATGTAACACACTAACTTTTCTTTTGTTCAAGCACAATCTGAACTCTCCTGCAACTTTTTTCTTTAATGCTGACTCATTCAAATTATACAATCAGTATGTGAGTCTGGCCAATGCTCTTAATTCTATTTTAATGAAGTCATAACCTCACTAGAGTGCAGCCTGACACATAGGTATAAGGAAACAAGAGACCATACAGAGTGCTGTGCAGTTATTTACTCTATTTTTCCCAATAACAATGGTAAAGGAATCAGATGTACAACTTTGTGTATGTTTGTGAATGTACATGTCTATATTAAAATGCCTTTACATCGGAATGTGTCACCAATACTTGAGGTAGCTTTTCGGTTGTTTAAACAAAGGGTTCCCTGGTTCTCCTCTCCATGTGTGCAAGGACCATAGGCTATAAATTAACATGGAGGCCTTCATTTTTTACTGAGTAAACAGCCAAAATATTTAAGAGCTCCCTGTATTGGCTGTACTGTAGTGTAGGTCATACACCCTGCCTCTCCCACATTAACAGATGGAACATAGCTCAAACTATAACAGTAAAATTAACATTAACAAATGTTGTTTTCTATCATTAAAGCTGGTTCTTATCATGCTGATTAATGTCCAAGTGTCCATATTTCTGAGAAGTTTCATTTTAATGAGTTGTTTAGTTTTAAATAGAGGATTGGTTGATCTATGCAGGCTCTAGCAGCAGTCTGTACTGGATTAGCAGAATAGTTAGAGAAGTAGTGAGAGATAACGTAGCGAACACTAATTAAAGAGAGACAAACTGTCCATAAGTACCTGCTTCAAATCAACACAATTATCTGTTCTGAAGTGGAGTGTATCCACTTGAGGGGTCTTCAACATTTTCTATACATGCTTTGGTTATATTAGCACAATGGGTGTGATGTCAGTCCCAGCAGCCAGGTCACTCCTGCGCATGCCTCGGATGCAATATGTCAGCATCTATCAAGGCGGTCTTTTGGATTCAAAGCTCATAATGGGCAGAAGTGAAGGCCCTAACCCTCACTCACTAGAAATACACATCTTTGTACAGAAAACTTTCTTAAGTGTTGTGGGGGGGTTAAGTTTGGGAACATTGTTAAACTAATAAGAAAAAAGTGTGTGTGCATTTGTGTGTGTGTATTCATGGCTTTATCTGTTTGCGGCTGAGAGCTTAAAGGCATATCCAGCTGCTGGTAAATTACCCAAAGCAATATGGTGTGGGGAGAAGGCAGTGGGAGGGAGTGGAGGAGAGGCAATGTGGGAGATGGAGAGAGGAGGAGGGGAGAGGGAAATACAGAGGAGTGATCATTTGGAACCCCAGGTCTTATCAAACATTGTTACTGCACCCCACTGCCTCTCATTTACAGTTTTACATTCTCTTTTCCCTCTGAGGCGTGCTCACATACAGGCACTAGCTACACAAACACACTGACAAAAACACATTAGGAGAGACAGGCACATGAGAGCACGTTATACATGAGCAAAGCTGAGGAAAATATTTCACAACACACCCATATGAAGATCATAAGCACACCGTAAGGCAGTGTTTTTTACAACTTTTACACTTTAAATTATTGTAATACTCCTGCATTGTTCCACATGCTTATATCTCTATGCAATTACAGAGAACATATACACTGTGTAAAACATCTAATACTTCACACACAAATTCTCCCATGTCACCCCCTATAGATAACACAGGATGGTATCGGCAAGAGGGCTACTATTAATCTAAAAATAAATAAACAATGTAGCATCTCACATCACTTGTATTGCTCTCAAGTGATTTAATATTCTACTTTGTATCAAATAAGCAAGCTTTGAGAGTTGTGTATAGAAGAGTGTGCTTGTGTGTGTGTGCATCATTAAATGAGTTGTGGTGGTGCACATAAAATGTGTATATGCCAAAGTGTACATCTTAAAGCACTATAAACCTTGTTTGACGTTATGCATTCCATGCATAGCCAAGACTATATGTGCACAATTTGTTGAGACAAAATCCTACATAAATACCACATGTCCACTGCTTTATGTGTTCTTAGGCTTTGTGCCCACTGAAAGTGGACTGACACATGAGAAAATATGGTCTTATTCATTGTGAATTGCAAGTGTCTGACTCGTGGCTTAAAGCATGCTGGGATACCTGGTTGAGTACAAAACAAGCGGCAACCTCCGGTCTGAAACTATGAAGCCCATGCAGAAGTATTATAAACTACAATTCATCGAGAATCCGCTTGAGGCTGGCTGCAGAAACACCAGAAACCACATAGACATGAAAGGGAAAAAGACGATCTTTGCAGCATTAATAAATATGTTTACAGCCTGGTTCAAAAAACGGCTTGGCCCTGCGTAGCTAATCTCTCTATCGGCACACACTGTATGGTGGGTGATTTTTTTTCTAACACACCGGTTCAGAAGATATTAAGATTACCAGTTTTTGCCCAAATAAGGACATGACTGACTTAACTCCCGGTCGGGAACACATAGCTGTTGGCTAGGATGCTCAAACTCTGCCCCTTTACGTCACACTCTGCCTGGTTGAGTTCCGCATTTCCAATACGGCTGCCGCCGTCGACTGGCTTCAAAACATCGCTCAGGAACAGATGGGTGACGTCACGGATACTACGTCCATATTTTATACAGTCTATGGTACAAAAAGTTGATGGTGTCACTTTTTAAAAACTTTTCTCCTTCACTGTCATAATGATGTTTTTAATGAATACAGTAAATCAATCCTATTGGTGCAGTTACGACTCAATTCAATGTGACTGCCATTGCAGGATTTACATGAGTTTATCCGAAAAAATTGCGTGCAGACAGAACTCGCAGAAAGAATGCAATCTGACACAAGTGTGCCAAAGCAGGACTGAGAGGTCTGAAACCTATTAAAGAAAACTAAAATCCAACTGATCATGATCAAAACTATGGAGACTCTTTGGGGGTAAATAAAGCTGGAAAGGTGCTCTACTGCTTTTAATTTTTATTGCTTGAAGGGCTTTCAATGTTTAGCTCTCTCTTTGGTTCAGAAATTGGTATGAACCCGCATTTTATATTTTTATTCTAGAAACATTACGAAGAACAGAATGCAGACTAGATAAAGTCAGAGAGAGACAGGGAAAGACAAGGAGGGAGAACAAGTACTGCAGGAAAGTAACAGAGAATGCATCAGATAGTGATGGTGACAAAAGAGGGTTTCATGGAGGAAAATACATCTGCATCATTCTGACATTTTCACAAAGAATGTGTAGGAAAATATACTGCCAGTCACATCTGATGTGAAAAATCTAGTGATCTTGACTGGTAAGTTGTTGTAAGGCCAGATCATTCAGCCTAATTCAATATTCCCCTGGAAACAGAAGAGAACTGTTCACCATAATGCTTGCATGCATGCATCAAGAACTAAAAAGAAAAAGTAATCTAATGAACTTGGTGACACTGACATATTGTTTTTTTCCATGAGGGGAAGAAGACAAAGAAAAGGGAGGGATGAATCATCTTGAATTGTGTTTATTCTTTCCCTGATAAAGCCCAGGCACAAGTGTCCTCATAGACCATTTGCAGTCATAATAAAATGAGCACCCTCATACAGTTGACCACATGCACAAATGCTGGCATATGCAGCTCTCACACCACACTCCTGAGATAAAGAGCTGGCCAATTAGATATAATACAAGATGTCTAGTCCATATAAATGTCCTCTCTACTTCCCCCTGTCTCTCTCTTTCTCTTTGCTTAAAAAAACTAAACATTATTTTGTGAAATATGTACTGAAACACAGTGGTGACGATCAGGTATGATGAAAACACACAGGTTTATGCCAATGAAAGGATTATTAGAATGTTGAACCACTACTCATTTTTATTTGTGTTTACTCTTCTTTAATCTTTATCATACTCTATTGTATATTTTCCTTTTTTTATTTGGCAAAAATATTAAGACTAGAAGTGGTTCATTCATCAGCTATACATACTGGTCCTATAAAGCGATCTCAACTGACATTGGGGCAGAAGCAGAGTAATTTTGAAAAGGTCACCAGTCAATCACAGGACTGACACATGGAGATTTATGACCAATAACACTGACAGTCATGGGCAGTTAAGAGTTAGCACATGACAACGCTGTATGTCTTTGGGCTGTTGGATGAAACCCCAGCACTCAGAGGTCATACAAGCACAGGATGACAACAGAAACGCCACATGGAGGCCTAGCCAGTTGTACACTGGACCTTTACTTTACAGCTTTATTGTTTGAAATAATAAAAGGTATGCTCCAGTTTTCTGCAAATGTAATGTAGCTAATTTTAAGAAACACCAACCCAAGTGCGTATCTCTGTAAGTGTACACTCCATTGGGGAATTTTTCTGTACTTTATTTTGCCATTAGCTGTTTGGGTCTGCAGGCTTCAAAGAGACAAAAATGCTACCAAACCAAATAATGAGTTATTCTGACTGATGATATATTATTTACTGTGGATACACATACACACCCTTATGAACCAGAGGGAGAATGAGCCTCAACGGACCAAAGGAAAAAGGAGATAAACTTCTGTGCAAACTGGAGAGCAGGAGAGATCCCAAGTTACCATTTGGTGCAGGTGTAAACTACTTGCTGTCATGACTTGGAATCAGAATACCACCCAGCTCACAAACGGTGGCAGTCTGCATCGCTCACCAACAACAGCTCCTGTCGTACTGAATGCTGATTTTCTTCAATTTTCTGGAGTTAACTCAGAAAACCAGGAAAGCCAAATAGAAGTGCATCTTTAAAGTAAGTGTTCAGCTCTCATAACTCTTTAGGACACAGCCAATGATCCTCATGATATGTTTATCTTCTCATAACCCACTGTGTTAGCTCTTGAGGGGAAAGACTGGGCTTAAATAAAAAACTCTACTGCCATCACTGTGTCCACTGGGTAATCTTGTTGCTAACATTTATGCCAACTGAAATGCAAAGATGACAAAATTTAAGCCTGAGTCTGGAGAGGGTCCCATCTCTTTGGAAAACTTCCTGTGTTGTTGCAGTCCCAAAGACTCCGTACCCCAGGGAGCCCAACCACTTCAGACCTGTGGCCTGCATCTCTCGCCTGATGAAGACCATGGAGAGGATCATCCTAAAAAACCTGGGCCCACTGGTGAGCACAAAAATGGACCCCTTGCAGTTTGCTTACCAACCGGACATTGGGGTAGATGATGCTGTCATTTACCTGCTTCACAGATCCCTGTCCCACCTGGAGAACCCTGGCTGCACTTTGAAAGTCATGTTCTTTGACTTCTCCAGTGCCTTCAACTCGATCCAACCTTCTTTGCTAAGGGGGAAGCAATGGAGGGCCGGCGTGGTCTGTCACCTGGCTGCATGGACTACAGACTACCTCACCAACAGGCCACAGTATGTGAGGCTCCAGGACTGTGTGTCCGACACGGTGGTCTGCAGCACAGGAGCACCACAGGGGACAGTGCTCTCCCCCTTCCTCTTCACTCTGTACACTTCAGACTTCAGCTACAACTCTAGAAGCTGTCACCTCCAGAAGTTCACAGATGACACAGCCATTGTCGGATGTGTGTCTGAGGAGGACGAGCTAGAGTACAGGGAGGTCATCATGGGCTTTGTCGACTGGTGTGAGCTAAACCACCTTCAGCACAACACCACCTTCAGCGCAACACCAGCAAGACCAAGGAGATGGTGATCGACTTCTGCAGGAAAACACCCTAGACCGCAAATGTGAACATCCAGGAATTGGACATCGAGAGGGTGGAGACCTACAGATACCTGGGTGATCACCTCAACAACAAACTGGACTGGTCACACACTGACATCCTGTACAAGAAGGGCCAAAGTTGTTTGCACCTGCCGAGAAGACTGAGGTCCTTCGGAGTTTGTAGGAATCTGTTACGGACATTGTAAGACACTGTGGTAGCGTCTGCATTTTCTATACAGGGGTCTGCTGGGGAGCAGGGAGCCCAGATAGGGACAGGAAAAGACTGAACAGACTGGTCAGGAGGGCCAGTTCTGTCCTGGGCTGTCCTCTGGACTCCATAGAAGAGGTGGGTGAGAGGAGGACGTTAGCCAAGCTGACACCCATCATGGACAATCCCTCAGATCCACTGCATGGGACCGTGGGGTCCCTGAGCAGCTCCCTCAGCAGCAGACACCCACCCTGCAGGACGGAGCGCTACCGCAGGTCATTCATCCCATCTGCAATCAGACTGTTGAACACCAGCACTACAATGTCCCGTTAGTCATCTGTTATCATCTTTCTCTTCACTACATGGCAGTTACTTTGTGACTTGTGGCACTCTCTGTCTTTCCGGGTCATTGTTTATGTTTTCACACCTACAAACTATTGTATCCATCCACATCTGAATCGCACTGTTTTTCATACTGTGTATGTTTTTTAATAACCTGGTGCAATTTTACTTGTGCAATACTTACCTCACTATCTATTCACAAGATAGAAGTGCACATAGTGTGTTCATATCTGTTGTATTTGCCATATTTTATTTTATTCTATTTTATTTTACCTTTATAATTCCTATTATTATTGTTATTATAATCTGAACTACGTAAGTACATTGTTGTATTCCCCTGCCCCGTGTTGTAAGCTGCTGTAAAACAAGAATTTCCCCCAATGGGGCATCAATAAAGAATATCTTATCTTATATCTGTATGCCTATGAAATGAGAAAAGGGGGACAAGCTTTAACTTCTGCTGGTTTAGAATGAAGAGTTTAGCTAAAAGAAATAAAGGTCTAATAGACTGATGAAGTGCTCTATGATAGTTATGTTAGATGCCCACAAAACCTCTCTGGTGTAAATTGTGACAAGTTTCTTGAAGTTGCGAGAATCTCTCCAATCACCTTTCTCAACTCCAATTTTCATTTCCGCATGTCCTTTTTTAAAACTGTTTTCCTTCTCTCCTCCCTCCTCTGCCACCCTCCCTCAAACTGCCCCGTCCTCCTTCAGTCTTTCTTCACCCCCTTTTCTTCTCTCTTATTACCAATCTTAATGATAGCCAGTCTTCGCAGAGAGGCGCTGATGGCAGTGGGCGCCTATCGTTATATTTAGATCTAATTAAAGATCATTATAATCTATCAGCACAATGGGGACCGGGCTGTGATAGAGTCGGAGGAAAGGGCATGGGAGAGGGAGGGAGGTAGAGAGTAAGAGGGAGAAAAAATTGAAGGATAGAACAGGGAAGTGCAGTAGTGAGATAACTTAAATGTGACTCAGCCATTGTCAATACCCCCCATTGTTCCATAACAAGCACTTTGAATTCCCAATGATCAAAACGTGATTACAAAGCATTATGATTGCAAACCTTGTACTCTTGCACAAGGGTAAAAGTAAAAAGGGGTGTGAGGATGAGTATTGAATAATAAGACGAGTGAGACAAAGTTCCTCATTGTTATCAGCATTTGAAGATCAACTCTACATTTGGTATTTAAAATTAATTGGATTAACCTGTGTTAAGGAAGCTTATTAAATAACCACATGAAATCAAACACACAAGGAAAGCTAAAAATGGAAATCAGCTTAACATCAAACCAAACATCTCAATCTGTTTTACTGTAGTGTCCAAATAATGCTTAAAAGAACCCCCCACTTTATTTCCACAGCTGATGTTTTAGAGCATAGCGCTAAGCTGACTGAAGTGACAGAGAAATAAGGAAGCAATGACATTTGCCAAACTCTTTTCCCTATCAGTAGTAGTAATGCAGTTGGCATGGAATTGCAATAAAAGGATGGGTAAAAAATTCCATTGGCCATGTCTCATATTACTCTTTCTTATCAACGCTTGCTCTTGCCAGTAGCTTCAACTTATTGCAGCCTTTGCCAACTCCATTTCCCTTTGAACCTCAAACTGAAAGTCTTATTGCTTTGTTTAAAACTTTAGGCCATGCGGTGGATTGCCAGAATGTTCTTTTAATTGGAAATCAAAGAACTTAATACTTCAGTAAACCTGTGGCCATCCAAATTTGGCATCTGACTAGAGAACAGGTGATTACCTTGCTTTAATACTCCAATGAAAAGTAGAAGTAGTACTAATGTTGATCCCCGTAGCTCCGTCTATGATGCTGATAGTAGAAAGTGAGTGTGCAGACACACACCCATACACAAACACACACATACCAAGAAGGGATTTTTCTTAAAATTAAGATGAGGTGGTAATTATTGTTTTCCATTACAGCTGCAAGTGTCAAGAAAATGTTCAATAACTGGACGTATAAAGGGAGTAGCATTGTTCTTGCATTTAGTGCCTACTGTATACAGAAAGTGAGACACACACACACACACACACACACACACACACACACACACACACACACACACACACACACATCACAAAAAGCAGGTCTAAAGTCCTCTTCGCTTTGGATTCACATCACCTTTGATCATTTGTATTTTTATAACTGGGTATTTTCAGAGATATTAAACTTATGAGTTTTTCCCAAATAAGAACATTGCTGACTGAATTGACAGGCGGGCACCCTGCAGCTGTTATCCAAAAAGCTTAAGGCCCGCCTCTTTACCTCAGTAGCGCGGACAAAGTTTGGTTGTATTTAGCATTTCCAGTATTGCACCCCCTGACGATTGGCTTTAAAACAGCGCTCAGGAACAGATGGGTGACGTCACAGATACTACGTCCATTTTTTTATAGTCTATGGTTTATATGACATAATATTTTGTGACATGTTTTCTCTGTGGAAGTTTACCGGACCTCAGCACCTCAACGTTTTCAATCAGACATGTCAGTCCATTCAAGTAAAATTACACACTTGCTTATCCAGTGCAACACCAAACACTGACTTCAGGGGGTAATTCACATATTGCCAGAGGTCCCAAGTAATACTTATCTCATGCGAGTAGTGCTAACCTGACCCTGGACTGTGTTTTTTTTCCCCAACATCCAACAAATCCTCTTTTAGTTTGGCAAAGCAATAACTGTGAAATATTTTTTCATGCTCATTCTTTGTTCCACTTTCACCAGTGAATTATTCAAATGTGCGTCAGTCCTTCATGCTAATGATGTGAGTGTTTTTTGTATACATGTTGTGACTGGTTTAAGGGGTTGTGCTGCTGCTTGATGCTTGGCAAGATTTAATTATGCATTAAATTTCCACCTTTAAGTTTAGTCCTAACTCCCCCCCCCCCTCTCTCTCTCTCTCTCTCTCTCTCTCTCTCTCTCTGTGAGTCTAGCTTTCTTCTTCTTTTTTTTTCATTATTACTTTTTCTGGCAGTGTTTTTATGTCTTAGTGTGTACCTGTGTGAATATATTGGCATCCTTGTGTCTGCACAGTTGTCAGTGTACTATAGGTATCTGCAAAATTATATCTATTTGTGTATGTGTGTGTGTGTGGTGTACTATTTTTGTTGTTCCCGCTGTTATCA
This sequence comes from Notolabrus celidotus, assembly GCF_009762535.1. NCBI lineage: Eukaryota > Metazoa > Chordata > Actinopteri > Labriformes > Labridae > Notolabrus > Notolabrus celidotus. Next base: position 14,735,676 of record NC_048285.1, read on the forward strand.
TCACCCTGAGGCTGAATGAATAAAACAAGGCTAAGAGTGAGTGGATAAGAAGAAGAGGTTACAACAGTGAAATATAGACAGCCCATGCTAATACACATGCATATACACCACTATGTTACTTTTGTTTTATCAGTGAGCATTAACAAACAGCCCTGAATTATTTTAGAGGCAAACTGTCAGAAGTGCCTGTACTCAGGGGTAAAGGGGAAAGTCAGATATGAGAAGAACACAGTTAGAGCAATTCATTTGGGAGATTGAGGGGTTAAAGGTCACATGTATGATGGGTTTGGGTTAGTTGTCAAGGCCTGGATTAGAAGAAAAGAAGATAAGGGTGTATGTTAGGAGAAGAAAAAAATCCTTACATAACACCAAATTACCTGTGCATACTTCAAGATCTGGAAAAAAAACAGAAATTAGTTGATAGAAGTTGGTCGTGAAGCTATTGTGTGGCTAAGAAAGAGGCTTTACTGTTTGTTTGTGTATTTCTGTCATTTTTAAATGCTCTACTTAAAGCTGGGGTTGGTAGTCAGATTTAGACACACTTTTTGTGATATTGGTCAAAATGATCTTTATGTCCCGATGGTAATCAATACATAATGTGTTCTTAAAAAAGAGCGAAAGATCATTAGGGTCCAATTTATGAAATCAATCAAATCCCGTCCTGCCGTTCTGCCCGCCTCCTGCCTGTACATTTTCCTGGCGTGCACTCCCCGTCCCCTGCCTCTGCTTCCCCTGCCTCTATTTACTGCGCCTCTCGCTCGACCTCGGGCCTGTCCCCTCTGACCCGATGAGGTGCTTTGCTCAGGACTGTAGTCAGATCAGAGTCTAAAAAGCTCTCACCACGGGGCTCTGACAAGCAAAAGAATGAATGGCATTTAGTAAGTCCCACAGAAAATGTATATGTATTGTAGCGTCCGTCCGGACGCTGTAAGGATGACGAGCCAGTTCGTGAACATGTTGAGCTTTACTAACCGGTCACTGTAGGCCGTAACCACGCCAACCAACCAAGCAACAATCAATGTTTGAATGAATGAAGAACTTCTCTTGTCTCTCCTCTCTCCCGCTCACTGTGAGTTGCGAGTACTAACAATAGCCATGTTTGTTTGTGTTTTTAACTTTCACCGCTTTTTACCACTGAGACATGAGTTGACGTAGTGCAAAACACAAACAATGTGCTGAGGACCGGTTTTGATCATGGTTTTGAATCAATCACAATCATATAGTCATGAATCAGCTGCGCTAGTGCATGTGAGCGGAAGCGTCGTTTTGGAGGAGCTCTGGGCGGCTCAGAGGGGAGGGGGGAGGGGTTAGACGGAGTATTGAGGAAATGCTACATTAAAATTCATGCTAGTTTTCTGTGACTACCAACCCTAGCTTTAAGTGCCCCAAAAGCTGATCTATTCTGAGTAACTCAACACTGTAAGTGTATCCCAATTTCTTAAAAGCAAGGTAGTAGTTTTCATGTCAGCTAGGTATTGCTAATCACCAATGCTATATGACAGAAGCCTGAGATAAGGGTCAAAGATGCAATCAACACTGAATTGGGCATGACACACTTTGCTTTAGTTTTAGTACCAATGCAAAGCAGGGATATTAGATTGAAGAAATGGTAAAGGACTTTTCTAGATATAGTGTTTTTTTAGGGTTTCTTTCCACAGGACACAAGGTTTTCTTCCAATAAACGTATGTGAAAAGTAATGATGTGTCTACTTGCAACCAAGGCTTGTGTCAGTTGCTTAAATGGTCTTGACAGGCTTCCAAACTAATTGTCTTTAGATCAGCTTTAAGATGAACGCGGAGAAGATAAATAAATCAATAAAGGAATGAAGCTTTATTTATATAGCACTTTTCATACAAATCAAATGCTATTCTTAGTGCTTTACAGCTCTTGAAAACAAGCAAAAAGCAGAAATAAAATAATGGCAATAATAACTGCTTTCCAATCTCAGACTTAAGAATATTCTTCACGATGACAAACATCTAACTGACATTTTGCCTGGCATTTTTTTATGCAGTTAGTAAAAAATTGAACATTATTTTTTACTGGCGCTTAGATTTAGAGCATTTCATTGCTATTATAGCACTGAAAGTGCTCTAGCTGTCATTCACCTCATATATGTATGCAGGAAATGAATTTTTTTACTTCTGAGATTTATTTGGTTCCACAAAATAAACCCACGTTATCAAATGATGCCTATGGAATGAATGATTGTTCAGTCAGTAAGATGATTAAAGCACATTCTGTGTTTCTTTAATATGTTAACAGAATAGACAGTAAAACTATTTATATTGTTCTATGTACTCTTGTTTAGAGCTATTTTCTGTGATTGACTGTGTAGGTGAGAAATAAGAGTGGTAACAACCTTCCACTTTTTCACAATCAAAGCTATTTTTAGGATTTTCATGCCTTTTCAAGCCTGTCTTGGAATTTTAACTGTTGCCCATTTGGTCAAGAATTATTCTTCCTACAATAGGACACGAAAAACAATACCTGCCTGTAAGTCCCATTCATTTCAGCTCCCTGCACCTCTCATGAATACTTCAACAAGCCACAGACCTCTCACATCACTCATCCTTCTATATTCCTCCCATTCCTTGCCACTGTTCCATCCATCTTTCCTACAAAGAATAGAGCATGACGTTGTGCTTTTTTGTTTCCCACACTAGGAATTTGTGTTCATGACTTCTGTCTTCTTTTCTCATCACTCTCGATTTATCCCATCTGTGCGCCCTCTCCTCTTCCATGCTGTCTGTGGTTAAAGATTCTGCAAGACTGTCAAACTCTCAACATCCCTGCACAATGACAGTGCAGGAGAGGACGGAAATAAAACACAAAATGAAGACAGAAAGCAGTGTTTATGTTTGTTAATTAGCAGAGCTCTAATGAGAGTTATAACATTTAATGAATGTAGCAATACACACTGAGAGAAGAAGCACACACACACACACAACAAAGCACTTTTGTGTATGCACGTGTACAGATACATTTTGGCTGTGAACCAAAATGTGTGGAGCAGCCTATTGTGCTCGGGATGCATAAAGAAATGTCTTAAAAAGCTTCATCATCAAGTTGACGTGTTGAAATCTTTAAAAAAAACAGATGCTAATTTTGACCTCTTGCAGTCGCAACATTAAAAGGCTTGCTTTGATTTCAGTAAAGCCATATTGCAACACAAGGCCATTATATGATTGAGAACAGCAGGGAGAAAGTGTGATTTGACACAAATGAACTCATCTATGTCTGTTAGTTATTAGGTGATAAGGACTGAGATGAAGACAGAGTGAGAAAAGAAACCAAGAGACAAAGAAAGAGAAGAGAAGTAAATGTAAAAAGTGGAATTGTACCTTAGTGCTGACAGCTATAAATATTGATTAATTAAAAAGAGAGAAAAAAGGAAAAAAATGGATGTGAGTGAATTTAAATAAATAAATAAAAGTCACAGAGAGTAAAACAATATGAGAGAAAGGGAAAAGGGGTTGTATCACGGCAAAAATAATTTATGTCTGTGTTTTTATGAACACACCATTAAAGAATAAATATATGACAGCACTAATGGGCTATCGGAGCTCCCTTCGCACATGATGGATGGAATTAAAGTAATTGCCTCTGTGTGTTTAAATCAATTATAGAACGCCGCTGCACAGAGACGTGACAAATTGCAAGGAGAGTCCTCACAACAGTCTTCCCTATCTCTGTGCGTGTTTATGTGTACTCTATAATCTCCCATCCTCTCATCGTTTTGAAATCCAGGGCAGATGACCTTTTCCTGGGAATTATCTTTCCCATCTATTTCAGTTCATCGCCCCCCGTGGGATTAACTCCATCTATATACGTCACCATGATTATTCCTGTCACATGTTGCTGTTTATGTGGACAGTATGTTAGTGTGTTGATATGTGCTCATGTCTGCCGAGTGCACTTTATTTTGTATACCTGAGCACATTAGGGACTGGCATCACCTTCCTTTATCCAGTTCAGTGAGTTTCACATTTGGAGTTATTGCATCCTGAGGGCAGGACGCAAGCTGACGCAGCCATTTAAGACCAAACCTCTATGGACAGAGATCACTTTAAGTAAGAAATAATCCTCACTTCAAGACCAGACAGTTAGTGTCCTAGGATCTCTTCCTCCTTTCCAAGAAAAAGAGAAAATATAATATATTTTAAATGAAACGTGAAAAAGTCTGGATTTATTCTGCTTAAAAAATAGCCCCCCAAAAAGTTTTTGAAATCAAAGAGAAAGTAAAGGGTTTGCAATCAGTGTTTTGCATCTTTCATTATTGGTTACAGGGTAAACATATTGCATACTTTGTTTAGTAATGACTACTCTAAAATATTCCAGTATGGCATTCAGTGGAAATTTACTGAATATTAGTCATTGGGACATTGGGTAGTGATTATCATAATAGCCAAAAATCACTATTTGTTAAGGCTGTAACTCTTGCTCAAGAGAGAAAGTCAGCCACAGTAGAGCAGCTGTCTTCCCTTACAGCAAAGAAAAGTCACAGTATGCATGTTTCCAAAGATATATAAGTCACAGTAAGTAAACATCACTGTCTAATGTTGGAAATGATAAGGTCTTTCAATGTTTAATGATAAGGATGTCAGTCTTGTCACGCATACCAAAACACTCACAGGAGAACCAGTGAGACTGGTTACATTTGCAGAAAGTTGTAGTCATTGGAAAAATTGCAAGGTTGGGTATTTGTTGAATTTGTGCTATTTCGTACAAGTGCAACATTTGCAGCTTCCTGAACAAAATGATAAATCATTGGTTAACAGTTACATTGTGTGAAATACATTTTCTTATCTTTTTTGTTTGTTTGTTTCCTTTAAAGAGGACAGCTGGGAACTTTTTGTGCATTGGTTTGGAACAGAGTGTTCTTTGCCTTGGTTAAGTCTGACATCAACAAGAGGTTGCAAGGTCACTGGGGGCTCTAGGAAGTTGCTACATCTGGTATAGAAAAAGTCTTGCACATAAAATCTCATGAAAACATACTGAGTAATTTTCATATCTCGTTTTTGTTTTGATTAGGACTTGGAGTTTCCTTTGTCACCAGTCCCTCAAAGTTAAGCTTACTGAGTGCTGCTGTGCCATCAAAAAGTGTGCATGGACTTGGTATCAATCACATCATCAAACTTTTTCTGTAGTGTTGCTAATCCTGAGTAAAAAACAAAATATATTTTACTGTATAAATAACCCAGGTAGCATTTGACTGACATTAAACGTTTAAATATTATTGAAATAATGTCAGTTTATGAAAAAACATTAAATCAACCTCAAAACAATGTTGAACACCAAATAGCTGAAGTGGTGTTGTTAACTCACTATGGATTCAACATTGAAATATCAACAATTTTTGAGTTGTATGTCAAATCAACATTTTTACAACCATGACTTTTGCTGAAATATATCAGTTGAAAAATAACGTTGTTCCAACATCCAAACAATGCTAATCAATTAACTGTTGAAAAAGTGTTGATCCATGAATAATGATACAATGTTGAAAGATCAACTCTGAATTAAATGTTTGTTGACACGTGATAAAAGCTCCCGGTGTACTTTGGGAGCAACTCCGGTCTGGTTTTTGAACATCATTCAAGGGCTTTATTGGAGGATGGCAGTTGTCCGCCATACATGTCCTCCTGTAAATTAATTTATTCTATTTATTGACTTTTTGTTTTTGTACTTTTGAAAGAGCTCTCATGTATTGTGTCATGTGTCAGTGTTTGACATAATTTGTAAATTTAATATAAATATAAAAATTTAAAAAAGACAGACAGACAGACAAAACCTGCTTGCACATGCGAATTGGGTCTGTGTCGTCATCGTCAGACTAAGCAGGTTTTGACTGGTGTTCGGACTGTGGTTGAATTTGGCGGTAGCAGCTACAACTCTAAAACGGTAATTCAAGTTTTTTGAAGTCACCTTTTATAATAAACAAGCCCAGCTTCACAGGTGTGTGTCGTAACGGGAAGCTTTTCTACGATGTCTCTGTTGGTTGAACGTGGCGCATTGACACACTTTCCATCCACAAACTTTAAAAATAAGGTTGAGATTTCACATTCTTCTGCCTTCTCTTTTCCCGAGATTTGGAAGAACTCAACCTGAAAGTCTCCTTCAATGGTGAGTTGTCCCCAAACCGAACCCAACCATCTATTTGATTCTGAATGTAACTTACTGTAACTCTAAAACTTAAACAATCATTTACATTTTTGTAAAATTTGAATACAGGTTGTTGCTGAAGATAGTGTAAAAAAAAAGAAAGATGAGCACAGAGTACCTCATTTGATTGGATGTTTTTATTATTTTCAAATTGAATGATTTTCTTGATAAAACATTTAGGTTTAAAATATTTAGTTTTTTTATTTTCACTCCCATATGTATCACAAAAAATGGAGATGACAAAATGCACAATTACATGCATTGGTGGAGTCTAGTGAATCGGATGGGAATCCAGGTCCCTCTTTTGCTGATAGCCCAACAGACATACAGACACAGGAGCACTCTGATATAGGAGAAGACAAGTATCGAGATGATCACCAGTCGCCAGACAGTAATTTCCTTTGCCAGTGTGTTTAAGTGATGAAATGCACTACCTGTTTGTTGTTTTTAGAGGTGGTAACAGGCAGTTTTGTACCTGTGCTACAACTTTTCCAGCCTGTGCTACAAAACTATGAACCTCTGTAGTACCAGTGCTATGTGCTCAAAAAGTCAACGTACAGCCCTGGTACAATATTGCCAGTATAAATGAATCACTGTAAAGCTGAAGAGTCTGAACTACAAATCCTCCAGATGTAAGAAAATGTTTGTTGTACTGATCTCAGCAAATGCCACATGTTAATAATATTACCTTTTTTCCCAGTAAAAATAGAAATTGCGATGCAAAATGATCATTTCCACAAATTTGAATTATACTCCATTTGCAAAACGTGATGTAGAAATCATGGTGTTATTTCAACGTTGATTAGATTTGCAAAATCTAAACAAAATTTAATGGTTATCCAACATTTTCACCTGACGTTGATTCAACAGTGATTCAACGTTAAAATGCCAGCTGGGAAGTATCTACATCCTGCACTGTATACATCTAAGTGTTAATGCTTCTCAAATATGCATTGTGCATCAAAACATTTGATTGTCAGCCTCATCAACTTCCCTGCTCACGGGTCTTTCTGAAGCTCTGCAGAGTTCAGTGGTTGTGATCTGCTGGCCATATGATGTGCTGAGTAACAAAACATGGCTGCTATTGTGTCCTCTCACACACTCATATTCTTTGCCAATGTGTGTGTGTGTGTGTGTGTGTGTGTGTGTGTGTGTGTGTGTGTGTGTGTGTGTGTGTGTGTGTGTGTGTGTGTGTGTGTGTGACTCCTTTCACTCATCTGGAAGCAGCTTACTCCTCTGAGCTGCTCGGCTGGCAGCAATCCGAACCCAACCAAAGCACCCTTTCTCTCTGTCTCTCTCCCTCTCTAACCCCCAATCAAAACTGTCCCGTCTTTCAATCTCTCCCCTCCACCCAGCTATGTGGATCTATCTATCATTCCATTTTTCTTTTATATCACTTTTCTTTCATTTCACTCTGGTCCGTTTTCAAACTTATTTGAAAACATCACTTTTTCCCCTCTAGTTGAGCCCTCTCTCGTCCTTTTTGAAACCTGTTTATATAAGGTTAATCTGTCTTTGACAAAAGGATGCCCCTCTGCTTCTTTGGATGTCTTGGAGAAGTGCTTTGAAAAATATGTGGAAAGGATTAAGGTAAGACCCACAGCTAGGACTAGCTTTTTCTATTTCTCTATACCCGACTCTTGAGCCCCCAAACACAGACAAACTGATGCACAGAGACCAGCCCTCCCTTTCTCTGCATTCTACTTTACAAAACTCACTTGGTACAACTCAGAGAGTCATGCACCAAAACTTTTTGGACTGCAACTGGAGACACACTTACAGAAGATGTATGATTTTGCATGTGTTAACAGAGTGTTAACACTTGTCTTTCATTACAATGTAAGTTAACATAAAAAAAACGCTTTCACTGAATCAAATAAATTAGTGCAGGAAAATCCCAAAGTTCTGCATATCCTGCAAATTCCATTCATGCATCACACTTGTGGAGCACCTGCCTTAAAACTAAAGCAAATAAAACCATATTCATGTGTACTTGAAAACCTCAACAAGAGGTAAGTGAGACAAAGTGCATTTTTGGGGCCAACATAGCCCATCTATGGCTCTACATACGAAACTTTATAGAAGATGGTTTGTGTAATCTATCATTGAGTCCATCAAGAAGAACTTTCTGGAAGTTGTTTTAAGTTAACACTGCTGTGTTATTTTATCAAACTCTCCAAATACAGTTGGGAAGTTTGGGGAACCAGTAACATCTTCTGGTTGGTGTCTCAGTGAGGAAAAAAGTGCCTCCTCAAAATAATTGCCAAACAGCTTTGTCAGTGTTCTGCCCCTATTATGTGCTGCACTGCTGGTCTGGGCCTTTTCTCAACAACCACTTAAGATTAAGCCATCTGAGTTCTCGAGTGCATTAGCAAGTGTAAGAAGAACTGCACTGAACACAATGTGAAAATGAAGCTTGGGGAGTGGGAAAACAGAGCATCACTGACTCTTAAAGGCACAGGTTGCACCGATTAACTTAACAATATAAACTTTTCTTATTTAGAATAACTGTTCATCATAAAGCTTTTTGACTTATTAACTTATTAGAACACTGGCCAGTTTAACACATTCAGTGACACCTGTTTGTCCATTTTAGTCAACAAAGTTATTCATTTAGGAAAATATATTAAAACCCAGCCAGGATTTGTAGACAGGTGTTAACGATTCTCATACTTATGGGTTTCTAATCAAGTCACTTAAAATGTATGCCAATGAAAGGTAAACATTTAATAGCCAGAAAGATACAAACATTTCACCTAGGGAAAAAGCTCATTTGCATCCAATTTGATATAGTCACCCACACAGTACAATGAACACACAATTACCAAAACACTCCAGTCCTAGTAACCCACTTGCTAAGGCAGCCACATAATGGTTAAAATATTGTAGAAGTGAGCTGTTTACACTTCATGTCATTTCACCTCATATCTTGACAACACTTTGGAAGCACCGATTAATCTATTGTTAAAGCTTGGAACGAGAACTATCACAACTTTTCACACCAGTGCTCATTATTTATCTTGACATGTAGCAACTGGCTTTCATCAGTAAGGTTTATGTGTGTGCAGGCCCTCATGACCAAAGGAAACTGCACTAAAGTGTCCCCTTGAATTCCGCTGTAGTAGATAAAACATTAGAAATTGCCTTCTCTGGTGCCCTTTCAGTGGAAAAAGTGCCCTCTGGATGCCCCTATAATGTATAAAACTTTAAAAAGTGTCCTCTGGATGCCCTCTTTTGAACTTAATGTAGAAAAATACCCTCTGGATGCCCTCACAGTCAAAAAAATGTTAAAAAAGTGTCCTCTGGGTTTCTCTTAGTTGGATTGAGTGAAAAAAGTGCCCTCTGAATGCCCTTCTAATAAACTTAACCAAAGGCACACCCTTCTTGTTACAACTTATTATGAAAGTTACATTTCTGTGAATATTTAAAAAATATGTTAACAGTCGTTTTCAATTTCGTTAAAGGTGACATATCATGCAAAATCGACTTTTTAATGGTTCTCTATCTGTAATATGTGTCCCTGGCCACAAACCACCCGAAAATGAAAAAAAACCCAATCCATTCTGCCCCTGTTCTGATTTCTCCACCTTTATTTAAATGTGTTTCAGTTTTCAGTGTTTTCCATACATCATAACAATATCCGGTCTGTAATGGAAGTCAGAGCTCGGAGCTTGTTCAGCCCATAGACTGTATAAAATACAACTCAACTCCTCCTCCGTTTTTCCATTACCTGCACACATGTATGCTAACAAGGAGCTTAGGAGGGAGGCATGCTAGTTGTAGGCCGTCTTAATAAACACAAAGGTCGGTTTTACTCCCCAGGCCTGCAAATTTGAAGATCTAGTGGATGATTTTTATTTTTCATGGAAAAGTGCTAGCGCTAGTTAGCATAGCCACATAGCTACATGTTTGTCGCTGTGTACCAAGACACACGTCGACATACTGACAAAGAAAACAACAAGAAACACTAAATCTGTGACCAGTTGTTCAGAAAGTTCCTGCTACAGGCGCCTCTCCGTCAGGATCAGATTTGGATCAAATTCAGAGGGTTGAAGTAACGCGGGTCTTTGAGCAGCCGTGTATATTCAGCCAACATGTAAACATTAGATCAACGTGCTGGACAGCCGAGGGCACATCCACTTCCTGAGGGGGCGTGGTCAGAGAGCTCATTCTCATTTAAAGGCACAGACACAGAAAACAGCCTGTTCTGAGCAGGGCTGAAAAAGAGGGGTTTACAGGCATGCTACAATCTGATTTCAAAATGTTTTTTTGAGCAATAAACTTTACAGACATGTTTTGGGGACCTCTTAGACCAATATATTTTGATGAAAAAGAGCATAATATGTCACCTTTAAGATCTCAGATAGTGGGGGCGCTGGTTTCCTAGCAGTCTAAGCGCCCTACATGGCAGAGGCTATAGTGCGCTTCGCAGAGGTCGCCGGTTTGACTCCCGACCGCGACCATCTCCTGCATGTCTTCCCCCACTCTCTGCTCCCCACGTTTCCTGTCTCTCTACAGCTATCCTATCTATAAAGGCAAATGTCCCAAAAATGTAACTTTGAAAAAGAAGTCAGATAGTGAATATATTTCTTCAAATGTTTGGTTAAAAGGATACTTTTCAAAGTGCGTAAGCTGTATTTTTAAATAAATGCAGCTGACGTACTTTGAACAACGTCAGCAAATTTGAAAATGTCTGTTGACATATTTTTTTAAATATTCACAAAACTGCAACTTGCATAATAAGTTTGAACACAGTGTTTTAAATTCACCCTTAACTGGGAGCACCAGGGGTTTGGAAGGTGCCTTCTTTTGTGGTTTTCACCCCTGCCCCTCAAGCAGTCTGTGTACAGCACTGTTTAAAACTGTATATGGATGGAATGTAATTGGACAAATATTCAAACATTGCTCGTAAAAATATTTCCAAGCTCAAGTTCTGGTAGCCACAAATACTAGATGAATGACATAACCTTCCACTTATCAAATAATGAAATTATTGCCTTTTGTTTTCTGCAAACGCATCAAATGTAAACCTCGCAACAGCAGACCTGGGGCCAAATCGCCTTCACACAGAACAAACCACAGCGACATCTGAAAACCCAGAGCAGCGGCTGATCGTGGGGTTCCAGCTGTGATCCGGCTCCCCTTTAGTCCCCCTGTGTGCAGGGATTCTCAGGGATAAGCGGGCCAGGGGAGGGACTTTGAGGTTTTTCGAGTCGCAGGCTGAGCTTTAGTGTTTTCCACTGCACATCCCGGATAGACCTGGAATGTGAAAGATTTGGGATTTGTGTTTGGGCTGAACTAATTGAGTCCCCTATAAACCTTGCTGCCCTGACTCCAGGACAGTGCTGGCACAAAGGCACACACCTACACACACATGCACATGCATCTACTGAAATACACACACGCAAATGTGTGCTCCCTTTTGTCTCTTTCTGTGCCAAGCCTAATCCTGCCTTACCAGCTGTAGAAAAAAAAACAGAGAGAAAGAGAGAGAATCTCCTCCCTCTATTCAGTTCCAATTCACTTTTCAATTTCAAGGTGCTTTATTGGCAAGGCTTTGCCTGAGCGATGCCAAAGCAATTAACAAAAACAGGCGCTTTCAAAGCAAAAAGAAAAGAAAAAAAGCAACAGTGGCATTATATATTTTACAAATACTACAGTGAGAACAATAATAATAATGATAGTAATAATAATAATAATAATGAGCAATGAAATTATTTCAATTTGCCTTCCATCCTCTCTTCCTGCGCACACCATCTCTGGGGGTCTGTGTAAGTTTTTCCTTTCCTCTCTTAATTGTGATGGGCCATGGGAAGTGCTCCCCCAAATTGTGCAAACACATGTGGATGCAAAGAGCAGGCAGCAATGGAAGAGTGATCACAGTAAATTAGTTTCTCAGGAAATGATTGGGCCTCTTTGATTGCCTAAATGTAAGTCCCCTTATCCGACATGACACCTGAGTACAGAGGCGGGTAATGTGTCGAGTATAAAGAATGTAATATATGGAAAAGATAAATTTGCTGGCGCGAGGTAGAGAATTGAAAGTAGATAATTTGTAATCACATTGCACAGCGAGTGTTTGATGTTCTTTCAATGGAGCTCTGAAGTTAATTTTCAATTCTCTTTGAAAGAGAGTATAATAATGAGTTGTGAGAACAACAGAGCACTGTTACATTTTAGATGGATGGGTAGGCAGGGGTCAAAGTATGGTCCAGAATTAAATATCTGAACCATAAAAGATGGAGGAAACTTATTTGTGCACTCTGACGTCTTTGCAAACACAAAACTGCTGTCACCACCTGATGAAAGAAACCTGATGCAAGAAAAAGAGCACTAGCACTAGCTGTGTGACACAAAAGTACATCACCATTTTGACTAGCCGACAAGCAACAAGACGTGTGTTACACCTTTTTACAGGAGGACACAGCCATCATAGTGAAAGTTAGTTGTAGTGAGGTGTAAATGTCAATAAAACGAATGTATCTATTGTGGATGCCTTTCAACTATTGGGTTCATCCAGAAATCATCTCAGAAACAAATCTAATTTGTTCTTCTGAAGGTTGAAAGATGTTTTAAGCAGGGACTAACCCACAGTTTGTATTCATATCTCATGTCAGGAAAACTGTTTTTTTTTTTATGATAAATTTATGATGAATTTATGGAGCCCAAAATAAATCACATTCACATCGGGATAACAAAATTGTATCTTTTTTTTTTCAACAAAACCATAAAGATTTGATAACAATACAGAAAAAAAGCACATAGAAAAAAGTAGTATGTGAAAAATACTACTCTTAATGGCCAAGTTAGTTATATCAAATGAAAAGCATGTTATCGAAATATTCTTCTCCTTGGGGTGAACTGTATGTTCAACATTGATGATCACCTGTTGTGCAGTACTGATAGACGAAACAAGGCTAATATATCCTTATATCATATACTGAAAAAACGGAAAGAAGGCAGAAGTGGATCACAGCCATATAAGGGGAGAATCACCAACTGTTTTTATCGCCCTACTGGTTCCTATGCTAACTGATTACCGTAATCAAGCGGCTGTTGCGTTTAATTTACAGAATGAGTTGTCATCTGCTTCAGTCCAGTATTCTTCACTTATTCACGAATGCATCATCAACGATGTTCAAGTCTCATCTCATATCTAATGCAACAAAAATGATTGTGTAAGTGCAAAGTACATCACAGTCACCAACAGACAAATAATTTGGTGAATGTAATAAGAGACAGCATTAGGGATAGCAAGAGCATACCATCTGAAAGTAGGAATGCAGAGCCTTAATAGAAAATAGAAATGATATAATATATATAAATAGATATAGATATAAACAGGTGAATAGTTACTATCAACAGAAGCTTTAATCCTAAATTTGTAGGTGTTCATTCATAAGTACAGTCATTCCGTAAAGAAACAATCATTGACTTGATTTCTTAATCTTTTTTTTTTTTTTTTTGACAATATCATCGAGAACCTTTGGTTCACTTTTTACATCTCTGGCTCATTACTTGTTTCACATTAGTCTCAATGAACCACTGGGGTTACGTTATGATTGGCACTCCAATATGAACACCTCCAACAAGGATGGCCAATAGGGTTTAAAGATGACCAGTGTTAGATGACACGGTAACTGCGTCTGTAATGATTTTACCTGTTGGTCAGATTAGATGATCACAGAAGAGGATCACAGAATATGATTGGGGAAATCTAAAATAATGAACACACATTTTTCATTTACACTGGAAATAGGAGACAAAATATGTGTTTGAATTTCTCCTAAACCTAAATACTTTAAATTGTTTGAGTGTGTCTGCATAGTATCTTGAGTTGACGACTTAATACAAAGTGGCAACCTGCCAGAGATTTGGGTGCACTGAATGTAGCTGACAAATACTCTAATAGAACTGTGTGTGTGTGTGTGTGTGTGTGTGTGTGTGTGTGTGTGTGTGTGTGTGTGTGTGTGTGTGTGTGTGTGTGTGTTTTGTTATGGCTTTCTTACAGCTCGGTGTTAACCACTTGACATTTGGGAAGTGCTTTCATTAAGTTGGACGGCTATCTCAGACAGTTATGATGACAGGACTTTACAAGTTATCCCAGTTAATACTGTGTCTGTCTTGGATCAATAACTGCCTAATCCCCCACCACTATTGGTGCTTGCGCAGACCCACACACACACACACACACACACACACAAACATACGTGATGGCAAACATGCACTGAGTCGCTGTCACCAGAAGAACTTTAATCCTCAATTGCCAGTGGGTCATCAGCTTTGAATACAGTTGAATACAATGTAGGAGAAGTTGAGCTGAGCAACACTGATGAAAGGATAAGAAAACAATGAAAATGATTGAGGATGTTGCAGGTTATAGATCACATGGGTACAAACAGACTGGGAGATCTTGACAGGGTATGGACCCTGCTGCAATTACAATGTATATTTTCCATTACTCTTGTTAGAAAGGATTAATAAAACAAGAAGAAAAAATGTGCCAATGTTTTTATGGATGACTCTGTAAATAGCCTTCAGTGTTGCTGAAAAGTTTGTTTACTTATTTGGGTCTTGGTGGTAAGTTGAAAGTTTGTCGGTGGATACTTCGGCTAATTGGCAACTAAGCTGATCAGATTTGTTTTCTCATTTTTAGTCCTTTCTAAGATAAGTAAAAGTTTTCAGAAGTTTTTTGACAATTACACAACACAGATGTTTTATTTTTTCTTTAATTAAAGGGAATTAAAGAGCTACTTCGATTTCATTTTAGCTCTGAAGTCTTTACAAAGCCTCAACTTCTCATGTCCCATCTGCAGCATCAGAAGCTCTTGCTTTCAAAGTCAGAACAGCCGCAAACGATTCAGAAATATGAATACTTACATTCAACAGGTGCATTTACACATCAAGGCTAAATCCTTAGGGTTGGTTTCCACGCTGTTACATTGATCATAAATCCTCTAAAAGACTCTTTTTAATAGCAAACGGTAAACTATGGTTGTGTTTTTCATTTACAGGTAAACAACATTTTGGGGGACTGAAAATACAAACTTTTAAAAATGGGTTTCTGAGTGGAACATTTTGAAAATGCAACTCCTTCTTTGCCTTTTAAACGAGCACATCCTCTGAAAAAGACAGCCCTATTTGCACACTGCATGTTACGTTCTCAGTCAAATAACAATGCGCTTATAGAGACTGATATTTACTGTAATGATTTGACCACACTATTTTATTAAACTTAAACAGAGCTCCATGTATGATATGTAATTTGTTAGGAAAAAATAACATTAGTATACTTCCGTAAAAGACAAAATGCATCTGATTGCTGATCATGTCCTGCACAACCATAAATAGTGTTCTGTGACAAAACAAATCTCATCCTGTAATATTTTCTAAAATTTCTATCACTGAATGTTTATATTTCCATATGAAAATGTAAACAAAAGATATCTCAGTGGGTTGCAGATGTTTGAGACCATAACTGTCTACAAAAAGTAATTCAGGGCTGAGAGATTTTGTTTGTTTTTGTGTTTTTTTTCCACTTTTTTTTATTATTTACTCTTGTGCAAAAAGAAGAAGTTAAAAAAAAGTTCTATTTTGTGTAGAAAAGTTGATATTTTCAAAAAGTTGTAATTTTTTGGGGAGAAAGTTGTTTGTTAAATCAAAAAAGAGTGAAATCTTGTATGATGCTGAGTGATAGTAGAAATATCTATGTTTTGTCTTTCATATATGGTTAATTAATGAAGATAATAAAGACTACAAAGAGGACATGCAAGACATCCAAATCAGAATACAGTACAAATTCATGTGGATAAGGTTTGGTTATGAAGAGTTACTTATCCCTGTTTAGACTGTGACTGTGACTGGATCAGTGCCAAATGGTAGACATTTTTCAAGAGGGCCAAGTGATAGCATTGGCAGGAATAAAAAAATAATAATTATCTTAGTTAAAATGGCTCTATTGTAAAATGAAAGTATCAGTAGCAGTGCAGAATAAATGGCTCCCTAAAAAACTCTGTGGAAACAGCTGAAAGGGCAAAAGGGGGTAAAACATAATTTTGTTTCAGTATTGCAGGCATATTACTATTTGTGCTAAGGCATTAAACACATACTGAGTTTTGATAGTGTACTAGAAATTGAATTATGCAAATCATTCGTCGGGGAAATTGTCCAAAACTCTGCCTTGCTGATTACTGTAATGAGGTTTGTAACATTTTTTTCTGTACATATTATTTTTTAATATTTTTTGAAAGATGGGGAAAAAAATACGAACAACAACAACAACACACAAACCAGAAACCACTGAGCTGTAACACGGAGAAGAAACCACAGTGAAAGGGAAAAATAATTTCACATAAATGCAAATATAATTTTCTTGTTTCCATATCAAACCGTGTCTTGGTGTTTACACCCCTTAATTACAATGTTTCATTAATTACAACAGAAATGTAATGGGATATTTACAAGTCTTCAAAGGCTGTCAAAAGTGGAGAGAAGATAAATAAATGTGCTATCAGGGGGCAATGTGCTCAGATGTTTCCCAGCTTTTACTTGTTAATTGTGGTATGTGTTGACTTCTTTGACACGCATGGAGAGGAGCAGGCTCAAAATAAATGTGAAAAGGGGAAAGTGCTGAAAGAAGTCCTTGGTGTCTATTATATGAAAACAAGTATGATAACACCTAGTCATTTCCAAAGAGTGCTTAAGCACTACTGATTAAAAGGAAAAAAAACTAATAAACCCAATTTATTATTAAGGCCAGAAAAAAATTCTAGCTGGGAATTCAATTTTGCGAGCCACTTCAGAAAAGTGTTATAAGTGCACAGTTTCTTAAGCAACTTTTACATTGCATGTTAAGAGAAAAGCGAGAGATGAATGCAGGAAAGCTTTGCTATTAAGCCAGTAGTGGATGTTGTAGCAGAACTGAGTCAATGTCTTGTGTAAAAGAAAATTGGCAGCAACAGTGCAGAGTTTCAGTCTGAAAGTGTTTTAAAGACCTACTTTGCCAGGGTTGATACATACGGGATAATATTCTGCCTCTCCCTCTTATACCAAGCGTGCATTTATACTTAGACATATCACAATATATTTCCACAGTTAGTATAGATTAGTTCCTTCTATTGGCCTTGTTCATGTGCAACTTGATAAAGTAATCAGGTTTTGAATCTAACACATTGATTGACACTGCACTGGGATGGTTAAATAGCCACCTACCAAATTTGTGTACTGTGCCAGGTGTGATCCCTATGTAGCTTGTAAATACCATACATTTTTGTGTCAGTGCAGTTGTTACAGCTTGTTGCAGCACATTTTCCCTTTGGCTGTTGCGTTTTCTTTGGACTTTTGCTACATTTTAAAGATGCATCATTTCTGCATTTTAAACTCGTTTCTACAGATGAAGATTGTTCAGACTGTTGCAGATCATCTGCCCTTTTTGGCCACCATACTCATATAGGTACATGAGTTGATTATTACAGTATCACAGTAACCACATGTAACCTTTCACTTGGATACTACAGAACTCATTCATCATAATCCATGCCATTACACAATGTTGTCGGATAAAAAAATAATGCCTTGTAGATTTTGGACCACACCAGCCACAGTGGCAAGTGAACAAAGAAATTAATTTTCAACCCTACACCACACACATGGGAAGACGTGTCTGACAAACCACCTCCCCACTTAGTTTGGGCCCCAAGAAGCATTATTCTGCTTTTGCTTTCCTTGGTCGAGGCTGATGGCTGTCTAACATGAGTCTGGTTCTGCTCAAGGTTTCTGCCTGTTAAAAAAAATGTTTTTCCTGGCTGCTGAAACTAGCTAAATACTGCCAGGTGTAATGCTCATGGTGGATTAAGATGAGATAACACTGGGTCTTATTCTTTCTTGGTGTTTGGTGTCTGTTAATAATTAAACATGAAGTATGGTCTAGAACTACTATGTTTGTAAAAGCATCTTGAGATAATGTGTGTTGTGATTTGGCGCTATATAGATAAAGATTGATTGATTGATGAGATGGGATAATATCGAGTCCTGTCAGTAAGAGGGGACTGGATCTTATCCTGTCTTGATGTTGGGCCTTTGTTAATAATTTAACAGAGTATGGTCTAGAACTGCTATGTTTGTAAAAGTGTCTTGAGATAACGTGTGTTGTGATTTGGTGCTATACAAATAAAGATTGATTGAAATAAGAACAGGACAGTGCAGATGCCTTTTTTTTAAACTGTAAAAACAAAAACAAAAAAATATGGCATTACAAGTTGCCCATACACAATTATGCAACTCTATCTGGCTTATAGGCATTAAATAATAAAAACTAGTAAGTATCTAAGCTCATTTTAACATTGGCGGTAATGAAAAATGCTAACTGCTGTTAGTATCTACATCTACAGATTAATCTTCTACAAGAAATATTCCAATTTAGTGTAATTGTATGATCACATTGTGTAGAAAGAAGGACTTACAGACTTTGATCCTCAAAGGTGACAATGTTAAAGGTAAAAGGCAATTGCTGCATGTGTTTTCAATGGAGAGAAACCTAAAATCAACAACCTGTGGCTACAGAGGTAATGGCAGATGCAATACAACTTTACACCACAAGGTATCTCAAAATACTACACAAGGAAAATGGGAGTAGAACAAGCATGAACTGGGAGTTGAACTGTTTTTATGATGATGGCATGTTTTATTATATAAAATACAGAGGCCACAACCCTGGTAGCAAGCAGCACCAGTTCTAATACAACCTGCACCCCTTTACAGTGTCATTCTTCACTCTCTCTTTCAGTTTTCTATTTGATCTACTGCTATCCTCTAAAGGCTTGGAAGCCCAAAAATAGACCCCAAAAGAAAGATGAATTAAGGATTATTTTATACACATATTTAGTTACATGGTTACTTGCCATGCTTTCATAACACAATGTTAGCCATGTGATACTTGCTATTTTTAGCATAGATATATTTACTGTTGCATGGGATTTACTATGTTTTTATGTTTTTTGTACTGTTTTACAGTTTCACACTGCTTCCATCATAACACTTTGCACCTACTTGGGGTCTTAATACAGTGTTTTGCTCACTGCATAGGTATGTATGCAAAAACAGTGATAATGTAATGAAAGCAGAGTGATTAAGAGGTATGAAGCATTAGCGATGAGGTCTTGTCCCACCCCTTAAAGAAAAGTTTCGGTGCTGTAAAACCCAGTTAACTTTTCATCACCTTGCTAAATACATGGCTACTTACTCAAGAAAACAATCTTACACACAATTTTGACCTTGATATGTCGTAATTTATTTTCTAGGATTTATATTTCTTTGGCTAAGGAAAAACGGCTTTATACTCCACTGTGTTAACTGCTTCCAACATAGCTAGTAGCTCACATTTAACTGAACATTTCCATTGATGATCAAGTAGGATAAGGTGAACAGGTCTGCATGACTCACTGCAGCACAGATAAGGGCTTTCTCCCTTGTCACTGTCAAAGTCTGTTGACATTTCTCTTACATTCACCAGTATTTCCACTCTTTCTCATCCTTAACTGTGTTAGGTTCAGAGTTTTATTCATCTGTCTTATTTTGTGTTTTTCATGTAGTTTTTAGACCTTATAACCTCTTTTACTCTTTCTCAATTGTTATCATGTCTTTTCTTTTCTCCCTCAAAGAAAACTGATGGACACAGTTGGGTCTTCATGGTCAAGTAACATTATGGACATTGATGGAGCTAGACCAATCAGGAACACAATTCCGAACAAGCCATGTAATAACATAAATATGTTTTAACTAAAGGCTAAATAAGAAGAATTTTGTGTATGCGATGCAACACTGCTGTAAAAATGTCCAGTACAAATAATTTTGCTCCTTGAGATGTTAAGACAAGGGGCTAAATGACGTCACACACTGTGTAACTCGGACATGAATTGAATCAGCTGTGGCATGTGGGAGGGTAAATACAATACATACCATAGAACTGCCACAATTTGATGTTTGTCATATTCTGTTGGCCTCTTCCTCTTCCTGTGTGTGTGTGTGTGTGTGTGTGTGTGTGTGTGTGTGTGTGTGTGTGTGTGTGTGTGTGTGTGTGTGTGTGTGTGTGTGTCTGTGTGTGTGTGTGTGTGTGTGTGTGTGTGTGTGTGTCTGTGTGTGTGTGTAGATATGTGTGCTTTGGTGCCCCTGTTTTTCTGACTCTCTCTGGTAAGCAAGCCCAGGGCTACTGGTAGAGTGGTTGCCATGGAGTTTTGACATCATTTCATAAATGAGAATAGATGAGTCTGGGAAGTCAATATGGGCTGGAGCTGCTGAAGGGTGTTAGGGGAAAAAATGAACACCGCTCCATCGAAATAACCTCCACTTCCCGCTGAGTCACACATGCACATGCACACACACCCAAGGATGCCCACACTAGTTCAGACAAATTCATCTGCTTGTGTTGGCACACATGCCTCCACAAGAGGCTCATTGAGGTAATCATCGAATACATCAGGAGTAAATAACATTGAAAGCCTTATCCTGGTGAGGTGCTAGAAATGTACTGTGCACTTGGCACAGTGTACTCACAAACTGTGCCCATTTTAGTGATGCTATTTATTCCATTGGCCTGCTGTCAAATAAAATGTTCTCTGCTCTTGGGATGCTTTAACACTTTAAACCTCCCCTCCCAAGTCACCACTGACAACATACAGTGTGTGAAAAATGGTGACAAGAAAACAAAGAAAACTTACTTGTATCAGGTGTTGCAAAAGGTTTTGGAAATACCTTCCTGTTTGTTCTGATTGTTCACTCGGCACCAGCAGTACCTATAACGCAGTAATTAAAAGTTTTCTTTTGAGAGACTGTGTGAGTCCAATCCCCGCACAAAGTGATGCATTAGGTTCTCAGGCAGACAGTTAACAGTCAGCATACTGGGAGATTAATGGACAAACACACAGGAACAGCATGAAAGCAGGCTGGCTAAGGAGTGTGGGGATAGATACGTGGAGGACATCAGAGGGGAGTGACCTTCGGCAGAGATTTTATTTGAAACTTCATGCATGAAATTAAACATGTTGACCTATTTTAGAAGGGATAATTGTGTTCATGTGCTCAAAGGCAGAAGAGTTATGTGTAGTTTTGAGAAAAAGTGAGTTTAATGAGACATTTCTTCTTGCACAATTCTGGCAATGGATAATCCATTTACTATTATGTAAACAAGTAAAATAAACATAAAAAGACTCATTTTAGTCCACTTAATATTACAGTTTGATGAAAATGTAATTACCCAAGTCCCACATTGTTCATTTTTAGCCTGTGCAAACCATGTTTTTGGAAACAGTCATTCAGCATTGCCCAAAAAAGTAGGTCTGACTTAACTTGTAATGACATATTTTATTTAAATCATCTTTTCTTTTATGGTATCCTTTATTTTATCTTACATAAACAGGAGGTTTGAACAGGCGCCAAACAGAAGGATGAACAAGTTCAGGTCCCAGCTTCTTCTGTGCAGGGTTTGCAAGGACTAGATCAATTTGTGGCCTGCCTGGATCCGTTTTGTCCCGTTATTTACTAGATCTACTCAAGGCACTCATGAAAATCAAGTGGGTAGGGCAATCAATAATAAAAGTGTACAAGCTGTCACATGCTCTCGTTTCTTAGATGTTGAGAAATAGTGCCCTAGAAATCCCCAGCAAACATGATGAATTCTAACTCAGAACAGAAAAGCAACTTGTACCCACTCATTCTTTCATTTTCATCTTTGCTTGTATCTCTCCTTATGCAGATTAGGCTCTGTACATGCATGACAATACTGGGGAGCAGAAAATTAGCTTTCTTACTAAGTAGACCTTCTTCCTTCTCTTGCCTATGAGACTGTAATGATTCAAACAAGACTCCTGACAAGAGTGACTGTCTGCAGTTGTGAACTGAATGCTGTGAATAATGAGACAATCTTAACTAGAACTGTTTGGCCCTGAGGAAGAAAAAAAACATGCAAATTTGTTTCTTTCACTTGTGCCATTTTTTTTCCCTCAGCATCCACTGAATTTAATTCAGTACAAGAACCTGAAAAGATCAGTTCAAATCTGAGGGTGGTCCTCTTTTCTCAACTTAAAGTCAAGGAGGTCTTATTGCCCTCTCCTTTCAACCTTTCATATTTTCCATCATCCCATAATTCTTTGCACCACTCATATGAATCCTCTTCTCTATCGCCAGGTCTTCCTTTATTAAATGCCAGTAAGTGAGGTAGAGAGTGGGTGGTAGTGGTAATGAACTATAATCCCTCTCTCCCAACCGTCCAAACAACCCAATATACTTCTGAAAGGTGATTACTTGCACTTATTAATGCTTTTTGTTTACACCTTTCATCATTGCTGCTGCAGTTTTTATTTCAATATTATATTTCACACTATTTAAAATAAAACAGGAACATTAATGATGAAAGTGAATTAACTGTTAGATTAGAAAATATGTAGTTCATTATTTACCCTTTCAATAACTTCTAATGGAGGTCGCCACTATTTTTTTTTTCTCCAATACTCTATGCTAACTCAATGAACCAGGTAGATTGTGAGATTATACCTTTGGTTGTATTTATATTACACACAATTGACTTTGTGATGGTTAAAAAACTTGCTGAGATCACTCTTCTAAACCCAAGTAATAATGGCTACATTAAGAAAGACAGTGCTGTTAAAAACAGCCATGAATTACACCAGTGATTTACAATGGAGGGTCCTGCAGTTAACATCTACAGTTACCAAGGGGTATGTGGACAGATTTTTTATTTAATTTAAATGAATTCTTTTTTTAAAATACCTAAAAAAAAACAACACGTGTATTCAATGTCAAAATAAACATGTTTATTCACATTTTGACTTATCTGTACACCACATTTTGCAATAGAGACTAAAAAGCAAAATGGTGAACAAATATAAAAAAAATAGTCAGTTGAAAATAATGACAAATAAAATTTAAGGGCAACAGTTCAGCAGCAGCTTCCTGTTTCCTGCTGCCTGATGGAAAATAACGACACCACTGTGCTTTAGATCGGCACATTTCACTCATAAAAAAACTCTCATGCCCCTCAGTTGAACATTCTTTGAGTCAAACTGAATTATATTATCACTGAGGTACTTTGAGTCTGAGCTACCACCTACAAGTCAAGCACACAGTAGCAGCCAATAAGACTGATGTCAGCTGGGTACTACATCACAAAAGCCAGAGCACTATTTCAGAGTGCCGCTAAGTCCTATGGATGAATTTAAATCAAATAAGTAAAAAGGATTTTTTTTTTTTTTTTGAAGTGGGGTATTATGAGTAACATGTCACTAGGTATTGTATTGTATTAGTTACAATGGATGCATGTCAGCTTGGTTCCTTCAGTGAAAAAGTGCCCTGAGAAACAGAACGCTAACAGGGCTAAAGTTTACTGCAGGTGGGGCGGGTTCTGCCCAGAATTTAACTAGCTAAGCGGGACTACGACCTGAACACTCATCTCAGTTTAGGTATATGCTCCACTGGAATATTTTTAAACTGTGCCACCAGAAAACCCATTTGTTTTTGCCTAAAAAATGTCCTTTTAACATGGGCACTTGCTAAATGGATGGCTACTGACTGGTCAGCATTGTGGGAGTCTCGGCTCTAATAAAATATGCACTGTTTTTTACAGGAGAAGCACTTTGAAGCTGTCTTATACCTTTCAGTTATGGTTGCAGGCCACACTGGTGAAGCAGTGCCGCATGTATTTGAATAATTCATCTAAGAGTCAAGGTCATAAGGTACATTTTAAATGCATTAATTTGTTTCCCAAATCAAAACACTGGGGAGAATTACATGAAATATAAACTGTTTTGAAGTGCAACATCATGGCATTTTACACATCAAAAAAGCAACTAAGTATAGTAAACTACTGAAATTCAACAATTTAAATAATTAATAACATGACAGCCATAACTAAATATGTTTTTCTTTAAATTTACAGTTTTTAATACCATAATGAAAAGAACACTTTTAAAACATGCAGGGGCAAATCCAGGAGGACTGGCCAAATTGTTGGCCCTAATTGTCAGAGGTGGGACACACTGCTAGTAGCAGATTTAGACTAAGAATCTTAAAGTGTTGACACTCATGTGTGGATTTTCAAAGTCAAGAAAATGCACTGGATGGAAGTTTTATAACTTAGCTGTCAACGATATTGTATATGGAGATATAAAATGATATATAAATGCTTTTCATTCTTTATGCTACCCCTGCAAAAGTGAAAAAGTCTGGCTCCGCTCCTATGAGCATGGATCTCACTTTAAGCTATTAAAGCTATATACAAGGGGCTGCTGAAGTACAGAGAAACTTTCATTGTGTCTGCATATTGGCAGCTCCTGCGAACAAAGCGTTACATTTTACCCATTTCCTGCTTCTGTCTTGTACATGCTGAGTTATATTATCAATATAATAACCTCATTCTTCTGTTTTAAAATGTCAAATGTACAACTCTTTGCCAGAGGAAATGCAAAGGATTTTTCTGGTGTCAAGCTGTAATTTGCATCCTCAGATTGCACTGTGATACAGAAGCAGTGACAGGCACTTAAAAAATGCTTGTACAGAAATATCAGTATTAATAAAAGCAGTGACTTTTGAACACTACTTGTCTCTTGCTCACAGTTCTTGATTTCACAGGCCAGATGCAAGGTTCTTTGCATCAAAAAAATGCATTCCCCAGCTTGAATATGTGCCAGCACATATGTGGAATTTTCTGAACAGACTGGTAAAGATGCAGAGTAAGTGGTTTAAAAAAGAAACTGTATGTAATGTCGGAAAAGCAAAAAAAAAGAAAAGGGCATTGTTTTATCATATGGCAAAGTAAAGAGTCAGCAAGAGCACTCTACCACCAGCTGCAAGAGTCTGCACAGAGTTTGAACAGAGAGAAAGAAAAACAGAGAAAAGGAGCACATGGTGGTGCTTTGGATTAAATGTTAAAATATTAAATATTGAAGGGGAACGTCAGATCCCCATAGCTGCTGCTTTCAATCTCTACCCGAATTCACCAAGGGGGCCTCAGGGGATATTGGGCTGGACGAGGGGATGAAAACAGCCCTCAGAAGAGAGACATGAGGCGAGAGACAAGCAAAGGGGGGGTGGGGGGGTTGGTTGTGGCTTAGGTGAAAATGATAGATGTTAAAGAATAAAGAAAATAAATCACCTGAAGTAAAACAAATATGAGGCTGTCGTCTTAAAATATTCTCTGTCTTTTTAGTTGTGTATTTTGAGAAAATTTGGAATGGGAAGAAATAGTGAATGAGATCCATAAGCCGCACGAAAAAAAAGCACTGGAGGCAATTTACTTCTTTGTTTGAGTCATATTTGAATTGAGACCATGAAACGAGTGCCATTTGTTTCATAGTGAAGGGAGATGAATGGTAAAATACATATTATCTGCACAAATTTAGAGACCTAAACTCAGTTAATTACTAGATTTTACTCTTTCATTATTTGGTGTCTCTGTTTTTCACAACAAAACTTGGAAGTTTTGAATTGGTGTATCAACCCAAACATCCAGAATCATTTAGGGGGTGTCTGGGTCGCTTAAATCCAGGCTGCCCAAGGCTGGCTGGAGGATCCCACCATTTTGAAGCTAAGTTTTGTCTGAAAAGATCAAAAGGATGCCCCAAGGTATTGGCTGCCCTGAATGGAGCTTGAACCTTCAACCTTACAGCAACACTTTGCTTAAAAAGTAAACAAATGACACAGGACTTGGGAAAGTTTTTTTGGCCTGCCTGTGACGCATGAAGGCATACAAACACTCATGGAAAATGTTCCTGTCTCTTAATTATTGGGTGTAACTTTATCTTTATGTTAAATGGAGCTTTGCTATCTATTTCGAGTAACTTACTGCAACTATGCATCTGAAGTATACAATAAAAAAAGCACCAACAGTGATGACAAGTTTTTTTTTTATATGCGTTTGTGCTGTGTTTTTTTCCTCTCTTTTTTTTTCCTCCAGACACAATCTCAGGCTGGATATAGAAAAGCAATCTCTCAGCTAAGTGATTTGTGAAAAGTGTCACATTCTCACCTGGCAGTAATTGCCTGCTTGTGTCACCGAGCTGAAGTGATGTGTGCTCGTGAGACGAGATAGGTTGGGCAGGTAGGTGGAAGGATGAGGAAAGGTGGGGGGTGGGGGGATTACTATGACCAGTTTGTGAGATGGTCAAGAATGAAAGGTGAGCTGTAAGATGCACACACGTTACTACACAACATGAACGAGTAAGATATTTTCTGCTCTAGTAAACTAGGAAAAGATCAAAGTTCTGTGTAGTGTGAAAATTAACAAGTTACTTCTTAGAGGGCTGTGTTTGTGTGTTCGGTGAATGGCGAAGAGCATGATCCAGCCTGAGGCAACACAGAGTTGGCATCTGTCGGGACCCCTCACCTCCATGAATTCATGAAAGAGAACGGCAGGAAAAATGGGTGAGAAAAAGAGATGCATGTTTGGGGCGCCAGTTTGAGCAAGCAGTCAGTGTACTGAGGCTATATTCTTTGTTATAGCACTCTCTGATTCAACCCCTGGTAACAACACTTCGCTGCATGTCTTTACCTATTTTTCTACTACTTTCAAAAGAAAAAGAGGTGCATGTCATGTCAGGATTTGCACATTTCAGTTGAGCATTTGTTGTATTTCTTAGTATGCTCATCATTTTATTCCTGTTCTCTTACTTCTCACCTGCCAGTTTCAGTGGGTTTTAATCTCTTTGCTCAATTTCCAAAAGTAATTTAACTTGTCAGGGATGGTTTTAGTTGCACTTATCTGACCAACTGGACCTTTTGGATGGACAGAAGTAGTAGTTTGATAGTTTGATTTGAAAAAACACAAGTTGGAATATTTTATGGAATCATCCAGACATTCTTTTATTTTTTTATTTTAATCCAACTCCTTACACTCCCATCAGTGTTTCTTCTTTGCAGCAGTGGAACATTGGCGGACGCTAAAAGGATTTGGAGACTCTCACTCTAAATCCAATATATGAGAGATGTATTAATGTTGAAAAATTGTGCGGGAAAACATATGCACACTGCTCAGGGGAAAAGTCAGGAGATCAGCTCTGAAGATTTGGCATTTAGTTAATGTATGTGATTTTCTTCAAGGTGATTTATACTTTCATATAATGTTTTAAGTTTCTCTATATCCCCCTACAGTAGCTGAAATGAGACAACTTCGCCAAAAAGCAGACATGAAATCAAGTCCTTGTAACTAAAACTCAGCCATGCTCTTTCATACATCAAGAAAATAATCCTGCCATGTGAAATGATGAAGAATCTCATTATTGCTTGTAAATTTGATGACACTGGAAGTGTGAGAGGAGGGATGAGCACATGTTTGTTAGCCAGTGCAAATGACCATTCTGTACAAATATCTCCAGCGTGATAGCCTCATGATGGAGCCAAACTCATCAGAGATATCAAGGGAAACAGCTCACATCCTTGATTTAGACTTGTGGAGAGTGTTCGCAGAGGTAAAGAGCTCTTAGACGCCTCTCCAGACGGAAGTGCAGAGACGCACACATATCTACTTGCACACGGGTATAAAGATGAAGATGCACACTTCAACACCTGATGTGTGATTAAGAAGAAAGAATGAATCCTGTCAGAAGAGGAGCATATGGCCATGAAATGAGGAAAATGAACAAGGAGTGACTGACATATAGAGCCTGAAAACAACAGGTATTTAATCTACCTTTGTGTTTCTCTTTTATCAATTATCAAGATCAATTTTACTCAGCTGAGGAAAGGACATTCATACATATATCTGTCCATTATATATACCGCTTATCATGTTTGGCTTCACAGGGGGGCAGCCAGTGTGGGACATGGACAGGTCACAACGTATACAGACACATAAGCAATTATATTCAGACTCACACTTGAGAGAAATTTAAGGTGCTTTTTAACCAGAGTTACCAGGAATATGTAGTTCCAGGAACTTTCCACTTCAGCCTGAAGTCCAGTGAAAATTATGCAAATCAGGCCAGTGATGTATGGAGAAGCAATACAAGTAATTGCACTACCAGAGCAGTAGAGGGCAGTAAGACAGAGACGGAGGCTATAAAACAAAGATGCTGCCATATAAGGCATCAGACAGACCAGCATTGTCATGAACATTACAGGTCGCCTGTTAGCATGGAGGAGATTCAACTTGTGCTGTTTTTGATTGCTTTATTGTATTGCATTGTAAATTGATTTTTTTAATAAAAAATTGGAAGGAGACAAGTGTGGGGGCAAATCAGATTCAAGATGCCTTAAATGCTCAACTTAAAACATGAAGAGTGATTTTAACACCCATTGCAGAGAGCGTTTTAAATGTTTCAGTTAAAAGGTCAGCCCTGTTAACTGGTAACTTTTAGCCGCATACATCCCTTGCAAACATCTCTAGATTTTCATTAAATTCTTATCTGGTGAGTATATTTGAC
Organism: Notolabrus celidotus; assembly: GCF_009762535.1. Taxonomy (NCBI): domain Eukaryota; kingdom Metazoa; phylum Chordata; class Actinopteri; order Labriformes; family Labridae; genus Notolabrus; species Notolabrus celidotus. The sequence goes on from NC_048285.1 coordinate 14,764,269, forward strand.
ATTTAAATAAAAGACTCAACTACAATGCATTCCCCAGGACTCCTTCCATGTTTCAACAGCTGTTGTAAACTCTGTAAACAAACATTGACATAATAAGCTGAAGGTTTACAGGGTCACTCTTCAAACTGTAACACCAGGAGCTGACAAAGGTGCATTTGCGCCATCAGGCTCAAAGAAGATGTAGGTGAAGGAGTTATTAGTGAAGTGAAGCACAGGGTGTGTAATGTTATTGAGATTGGTTGGTGGAATATTGTTATTGTGGACTGTAGGTGAAGTATTGTGGGTAGTCTACCAATCAGAAACGCTCAGCATTGCAGGCCCTGCTCCCTAGAGTTCCTGGACCTTTGGAAAGGACTAACCCTGACCAGGAACTTTTCATGAAGTACATCAATTACCCGGAATGAAACTTAGAACCTGGTTCCTGCTATGAAAACGCATAGAGTTCCTGAAAAGGTTCCTGGGGAAAGCTCCTGATGTCGAAAAGCACCTTTAGAACCCCAAAGACAAGCATGGCCTTCAACTCTGGCGGAAAGCCAGAGTAACCAGATGAAAGTCATGCTTGTACAGGCAGAACATTCAAATTGGAAAGGCTGGGGATTTGGACCAAATGCCATTTTGCTATGATAATGACAATCGTACCACCATTCAGCCCTAAATACAAATTTGAAAGAAAAGTTAATACAGTAAATGAATATCTTCAGGTCAAATTGGGTAAGAACCAACCTCTCTGAGTGTAGGCAATAGCAAGTACTTTAGGGAAAGAGTGCTTTGATAGCAAATAATATATATATAGCAAAAATCTACCTCTAGTGGAATATGGTTTTTAAAACAAGCAACAAAGAAAAAGAACACTTTCAATCATTTAAATGGGAGCCGATATATGTGCCTACATCAAAAAATAATCCAGTAAAGTTGTCAGGCTATAAAGATTTTCAACCTGGATCAACTTTTGCTGCAGTGCAATGCAACATCAACTGGCATCGCTCCATCAAATATATGCAAGCCCTCAATCCCGGTAGATATCTTCCTGAGAAGAGAAAAGTGAGTATCTCTGCTTATCTGGTGATCAGGAAAATATAGAAAGGTTTCTTTGAGTTATAAAACCATATGTTATTAAAAAAGTTCAAAGTCTTTTGGTATTAAATAAGCCTTCAAATTTATTGAACCAGGACTGAAACTTGTTTCCCCGCACCGTAAATCTCCCTGGTAATGTAGGCTAAAACAAAAGATACACACCAGTCGTGTATAACATGCAATTGGCAATATGAAGGGCAATTAAAGTTAGCTATCACATGCATTAAGGACACAAGGTGTGAACTAGGAGGTAGCATGAAGAAACTAATGAAGTCATTTTGTTATTGGTTGAAAGAGCTTGCGAAGGGAGAAGGGGTCTGGGGCCAAATCACCAAGCAACATGGGGATAGAGACGACCCATCAAGTGTTAAATTGCAACCGACAGTTTAACACTTTAAGCCATATTTAGAAGTTATAACTCTTTTGTGTTTTGTATTGGTCGAAGTCCAAAATCTAGAATATACTTTATGTTAGCAGAACCAGTGACTTACAAATTGTATGGCCTGAATTGTGATATTTCAAGGACTGGGAAGCATTGCAGCCTTACTTTCAACACTGTACAGAATTAAAGATGGTTTATGTCAATGCTTCCCTGCCCATGTCAGAGGTGTTGGTTTCATTTGAGAACATAAATTAGCACCATCATAAGATAAACAAGTGTGGAGGAGTTATTCTTGTGTTGTGGAACATTTTATCACGAGCAGAATAAGAGGAGGAGGAAAAAAGCAAGTGGAAAACACGCGAAACAGAGAAGAGCAGAAGACAAGAGAGATAAAAGCCTAATTGGTAGTCATGTTTCTTCTCATGTCCTTTGGGTTATTCTAAGATAAGCAGCCTCTACTCAGTGTTATACTGTGGGTGCGTGTTTGCATGGTTGCTAGAGAGTGTGTGCCTTTTTTTTCTCTGTCTTGGAATAAATTAGACACACTTTTGAGCATGCTTCTCTGGTGCATCTATAACCCCATAGCTTTAAGTGATTAGGATAATGATCTGCCTCTATTTTATAGCTAATTTAGCTTACATCCATGAGAGCCTGGTCAGGATTAAACAGTCCAGTGCTTGTTCCCACTCCAATCCTCATATAGACAGTCAAAAGCCAGTTTCTCATTGTTCTTTTTCTGACTTAACAAGAGAAGCATAATTTGTACTATCAAACAACCTTTAACCATATCCAGAAGGCTTCTCTGCAAAGCCCTCTGGTGTTATAACAGTTTTTAAAAAATAGTTTGGAATATGTCCGGTTGTAGCGCAAAGACATATGGAGCGGGCCTCAGAGATACAAACACAACAAAGTAAACTGTGAAACTATGGTGCATGTATTTTAATTACTTTGGCTGTTTCCACTGCTGTCAGCTTTCATCCAAAGGGCTTTACAGCAAAACAGGCAGGGCATAGAAACAATGTAAATTGTACGGTAACAATAGACATTTTTTAAATAAACAATTACACAGACTCCTAAAAGGAACTCTCCATGGGGAATCCCCAGAGGACGGCATATATTTGAAGGATTTTTTCATTGGCACCAAAAATATGGAGGCTGAAGTTACATAAGCAGACCAACTGGCAGTACAGTAGGTGTAGGAATGACACATTCAATAGCAGAGACAATACGCTGGAGGACTCCATCGCCAAGGGATTGTTTGATGTTTGTTTTGTGACAATAGCAGAGTTGGAAAGATGACATGCAAATCCACATTGAATTGCATTTTGCTAATGTTTTGTTCATTTTTAAGGCTACTATTAACAGCTGTTATGCAAGTCTTAAGTCTTGAATGCTGATGCTAATTGGCTAATGCATAATGACCAATCAATGTATACATACAGTACCTCTACAGCAATCAGCAGACAAAAGGACACTTAAGGTTATTCTTGTTCTAAAAGAGTATGAGGGGCAGTACAGGAACTAAATAAACTCCATATACAGTGCCTTGCAAAAGTATCCACCCCCGTGAACTTTTACACATTTTGTCACGTTACAAGCACAAACTTAAATTTATTCTATTGGGATTTTATGTGATAGACCAACACAAAGTAGTGCATAATTTTGAAGTGTAAGGAAAATTATACACGATGTTAAAGTGGGGAGTGCATTAGTTGAACCACCTTTAGCTGCAATTTCAGCTGCAAGTCTTTTGGGGTAGGTCTGTGCCAGCTTTGTGCTTGTAGAAACTTAATTTTTTGCCCATTTTTCTTTTAAAAAAACAGCTCTAGTTCAGTCAGATTGGATGGAGAGATTCTGTGAACAGCAATTTTCAAGTTTTGCCACAGATTCCCAATTGGATTCAGATCTGGATTTTGACTGGGCCATTCTAACACATTAATATGCTTTGATCTGAACGTTCCATTGTAGTTCTGGCTGTATGTTTAGGTTTGTTGTCCTGCTGGAAGGTGAACCCCCAGACTCAAGTATTTTGGAGCCTCTTACTGGTTTTCTTCCAGGATGGCCCTGTATTTAGCTCCATCCATCTTCCCATCAACTCTGACCGGCTTCCCTGTCCCTGCTGAAGAAAAGCCTCCCCACAGCATGATGCTGCCATTACCATGTTTCACGTTGGGGATGGTGTATTCAGGATGTTGTGCAGTGTTAGGTTTCAGGGACACATACCGTTTGGATGCAGGTCAAAAGTAAAATTTTGGTCTCATCTGACCAGAGCACCTTCTTCCACATGTTTGCTGTGTCCCCTATATGGCCTGTGGCAAACTTTATACAGGACTTCTTATTGCTTTCTTTTAATAATGACACTCTTCCATAAAAGCCAGATTTGCGGAGTGCACGACTAATAGTTGTCCTGTGGACAGATCCTCCCAATTGAGCAGTGCATCTCTGCAGCTCCTCCAGAGTTACCGTTGGCCTCTTGGCTACTTCTCTGATCAATGCTCTCCTTGCCCGGCCTGTCAGTTTAGATGGACGGCCATGTCTTGGTAGGTTTGCAGTTGTGCCATACGCTTTCCATTTTCAGATAATGGATCGAGAAGTGCTCCGTGAGATGTTCAAAGCTTGGAATATGTTTTTATAACCTTACCCTGCTCTGAACTTCTCCTCAACTTTACCCCTGACCTCTCTAGTGGGTTCCTAAGTCTTCATGATGCTGTTTGTTTACTGATGTTCTCTAACAAACCTCTGAGGACTTCACAGAACAGCTGTGTTCATACTGAGATTGAAGTACAAACAGGTAGACAATTAATACAATACAATTAATTTAAGTTTGTGCTTGTAATGTGACAAAATGTGTAAAAGTTCAAGGGGGTAGAATACTTTTGCATGGCACTGTATATGGTATATATTCAATAGCTATGCCATGAAGTACACAAAAAAAGGATACCTTAAATTAAAAGTTTAACTTATCTGGAACCCCTATTGTATAAGTTATGAGAACAATGTTATCTGACTGGTAACTTAACTTGTTGATATTCAAATAGCCTTGTGCTTTAATATCTGTATACACTTCTAAAATTAGAGTGGTCAAACTCAATTAATTAAATATTTTCTCTCTTAACATGTTTTCCCTGTGCGTGACTCCAAACTGCATAGGACTTAGCTTCTAAGCTGCATTTATATCAATATAGGGGGAAATTGACAGTTCTTTGGCACAGAATGACGACATATCTATATCAGAGGTCTATAGAGGGTAGTCTTGTGGTCATAACCACCAGTGACAGAAAGCCTGTGGCAGTACTGAGTGGCAGTCTGTATAAGCCTGAATGCTGCAAAAAACATTTAAAAGATGTCAAAAAAGAAAAAAAAGAAAAAAGAGATGGACTATGGAGCAATTTTAAAGGGAAAATTTGGCTTTTTCATTCTCAAGACATAGTTTTCAGAGTCTCAAATCTGACTCTTCAATGTATTGAAATCACCATGCTAACTTAACATATAGAGATATAGGTTGGGACCAGGGGAGTCTCAGCTTTCAATAGACTGAAAGACGCTGGCATCTCCAGATATTACAGTTATAGTTTGTCTTTTTTATGTCAATAAAAGATCAGACCTAACTGTCCATTCCTGTACTCCAGAAATTATGTTTTGTTGTCAAAGTGTCGTACTGTCTTGTTGTCAGATTAGATATAAACACAGGCAAGAGCAGTAGAAGGTAAAATCTTTGCATTTACTTTCAAAATGCTTTGTGTACTTTGTTTGCTTATGCAGGCACATGTATAGATGTCAGGAAACCTGAAAAAAAGTCCATGTCCAGTCACTGTTTCTTTGGTATATTAAAATACTCTCTGATGAGTCCAACTGGCCTCGATGTAAGCAGATATTCACCTTTTTTCACTCCTATTTTCATTGTTTCCCTCACTGCTGGTAGTCATTTTGCAGGCTGTTTTGCACTCACGACTGAGGGGGCGTGTCCTGGTGGGAAAGTGACATCCGTACCTACCCTCTATTTTCATCTGTAATGAATCTTTAACTCTTGGATCTGTAAAGAATTCTTTAAAAAAGGTTGTTCAGGTTTGTTAAATTTGGTGTTTTTATATGTGTATGGTTCTACAGTTGGCCATGTTAGATATTACAAAACGTTATCACTGCACTTCATCACCACTGATACACAAAGTCGCATGAAAGGTCTGCTTTGACTCAACATCTTCACCAGAAACCAGATTGAAACTCTGAAGGGGACGTGACTGGCTGAAAAAATGAAATGCTGCCCGTCCATTTACAGTAAACAGACAGCAATATCATCTCTGCTTTTCCTCCCCCTGCTTGTTTTCTTGTTACTTTGCCACATGACTCACAGTGATTTATTTCAACTGCTTATTTTATCCACCACAGATGCCTCTTACTGGACGTGTTTCAAGTGTTTTAGAGAGACAAGATGGTGTACCTTGTTCTACCGTCGTGATACAAGGATATTCGTTTTCAAAGAAGTGAGGTCAGGAATGAAAGGTTATGTGTTCATAAGTGTGTTATGTTTTGGGATAGATTTTATGTAAACAAAAAATGTTGTACTGAAATAACTAAGCTCTATAAAGCATGAGGTGAAGACACACAATTAATAGACCCCATCAATCAATCAATCAATCAATCAATCAATCAATCAATCAATCAATCTTTATTTGTATTGCGCAAAATCACAACAATTTGCATTATGTTAGGCAAAGTTAGGCAGATGCATAAGATACGGTTTGGGACCGACTTCCATAGACAGACATAGTTTATAGTCAGACATGTGACACAAAAAGCACTTGGCTAGCATCACCTAAACATGATAAACTTACCATAACTAGGATTTGTGTGTATTTGGGTGAAGATGGTTATTTAGTCTGCCATCAAGGCTCCTCAGATCCCTTACCCATCTCCCGTTAGTGCAAAAATATGGGAAGACAAAACATGACAAAGCAAAGTGTGGTGTGGGAAGAGATTGAGCAAATAGAGCAAGACTGTCATAAATCAGATTTGTTATGTGTGAGACTTAGAAAACCCAAGCAGATAAAGACCTTGAAGAGGGGGGAACGCCATAAAGGAGAGAGTCATGATTAGAGGAGATGGGGAGTCATCCTAAACCCCCCTTAAAGCAAGCTTTATCGAGAGGGGATTAGATATAGATCATTTTCTACAGTCGAGGCTTGAACTTTATGAATGTTTAAAGCTGCCAGAATCCCATCCATTAATCAGCAGCAGTAGCATAGCTGAATGATGTCAACAAACATGACCCAAAATGTCCTTATTTCATAATGGGGACTCAAATCTGATGCATAAAAGCATCCTCATTACTGAGTTGTCAACTACATCAAAGTCCCTTCATAGACCCTCTGGAGTCTTCTGAGGATCCAGGTAGGAAGTGAATTCTCAATAAGGAGAACACAGACTGGCTGAGGAGGCAAGCAGGATAAATTTGAAGATAATGCAAGGTATGGCAAAACAATAAGACTGTTAAAAATACATTAATGTTTTTACCTTGTTCAGATTTGCTAGAAATAAAGCAAAACCACTTAAACAATCAATCAACCAGACTTTATTTATAAAGCGCTTCTCATGCAATGACATTGTAACACAAAGTTCTGTACATAAAAACAACTTCAAATAGAATAAATTAAGAAAAATATATATAAAAGAATAAAAAGACCCCCCCATCATGATCCTAACTCAGCCCAGACCCCAAAACCCACCCTACAATCCTAACGTTAAGAACACAATATGCAACAATAATAAAAACAATAAAAATAAAATAGATAAATAAAAATAAAAAAGAAAGTGCTGAACAAACTGAGGAAACGTTCTCATGATATCAGAATGAGGAAACACTGGAAGTAAAATAAGATGTTAAAACTCAAGACAAGAATTCAAAGTCACCAAAATAAAATAAATGACTAAAATAATAAAACATTAAAATATTAAACCAATAAAGGAAAATAAGATGCTATACTTAAAAAAAAATTGAATAAAATAGAATAAAAAGTGACTCAAATTTGAACTAGATAATAAATAAATAAATAAATAAATAAATACAATTAGAACATATTTTTCCCAAAAAGAAAAAATCACATTTTTCAGTTTCAACATTTCATATGTTGTCATCTTAAATCAAGTAGGCTTTAGAAGTAAACCAATAAAGTCTGTTTACCTGGACATTGTACAAAACGTTGCAACTCTTATGAAATTAGGGTTTTAGAGTTGTCTTATTTAGAACAAGTATAAAAAAGGACTAGTTGTATACCGGTGTCATATTTATCACATTTCTCCAGGTTGCTGCTTTTGTCTGTCAACCTTTTGTCTTTTGACTGACAATTACATAAAAAGGATGACTGTAGCCTATGCAAGATAAATTACCATGGTTGCAGACGACATATAAGAAATGTTTACCATTAAAGTTGTCGGGTAAATTTCATGAATGACTACTAAGTATAACTAGAAAGACAAAACAAAAATGTTTCCTGATGGTCTTGTTTGCTTTCATACGCCGTAAAGAAGCATTAATATTAATTTCCACGTTTCAAAACCAGTCTAAAACTCCTCTTAGGAGATTTCATAGAGCCAAAATAATGCAAACTTAAACAGTGATATAATTACAGTATTCAACCCTTCATTACCTCAAGGTAAATACAAATTTCCACACAGTGACTGTTTCTCTAGAAATGCCAGATAAAGAGTTGGAGAGGAAAAATCTGTACACTGCAACTGACAAAGTGCTGAGGCAACCATACACTTTAATGAACATGTCACAGAATCTAAAAGCTTCACTGTTTGTGTGGATGTTGGGGGGGCATGAGTGTGCCTCTTGTCAGTGTCTATAATCGCATAAAGCAGCTACAGGCATACATTTTATAGTCAGGTAAAATGATCACACGCATCACATTCATCGTATATTTACTCCAGGAGTCTCTTTTCAAGAACCATATGTCAGAAAGTCACACAAATAGAACAAATCAAAGGGAGGTGGAGGAGATGATCAAGGAAGACAGAGAGGTGCGTGGTAAGACGAGGAGGTAACCCTCTGTTATTTTTTCTCAATTTTCAGTGCAGCTGCATCAAGGAAGGTTTGGGGACAATATTTGAACTCAAAAGCCATTCCCTTTACTCTTTCTTTTTATCTCTTTAGAGCAAACTATTATCTCTTTTGCTCTTTATGCCTCTATGTTTTTGAAACCATTCTTGTATTTAAATGCACCTCTGTTGTTCCACCTGTCTCCCTCCTCCTTCTTTTGAACTCCTCTGTTGTTTCAACCTGTCATCTTCATTCCTCTTTAAGTTTGTATATGCTTCATGGATGCTGTTGCCAAGACTGAATCAGACATAATCCAAGCTTGAAATATTGTTCCTGTCTCTCTTTATCCCGCCATGTGTGTTTTCCCAGTGATCATCCTTTTCTCATTAGCTTTTTCCCCTCATTCTCTTTCCATCTGTGCACCTCTCTGTACCTTTTGTCTCCACCTGCTCCCTGCTTCTGCCTCTCCTATCTACTTTTTGTTTACTTGGAGGGGATTCAAAACAGGCGGAGAGGGAAAAAGGGGGCTGGCGCTCAGGTTGTGATGGGTTGATTTGTCTCATTGGTGCTGATTGTAATCAATTAGGGTGTGCTGCTCATTAGAGCTAGACTTGGATCATTATGGAGACAGCATCTGCTGCCTGTACACACATTGACAAACTACAGCAACACCAGACCACATCAATGCCAGACACTTAGGTCTGTCATAATATCTCATGAGAGTTGGCAAGAAATGCAGTAACATCACTTGAGGAGGTGTGTTTATATTTTGACTACAAGAACTGGGCAGCAAATTTATGGATCCTATAGAACACTGCAAATTATTGTTTATGATGTCTACAATTTAATTACGGCGCAAGTATGAGTGTACTTGCCTCCGCAGTACCTCACAATAAAGCTGATAAGTATCCCTTTTATTCCCTCAGTCTGTCCACCATACTGACCATACAGAAACACTCACACTGACTCTCTCTCTCTCTCACACACACACACACACACACACAAACACACACACACACACTCACACACACACACACGCACACACACACACATTCTCTGCCCAGTCGTCTGTGCCTGGCCACACACAGAGTCTGTAGATTACAGCAAAGGTGAACACAGGCCAATCATGCTTAACAATGATAGCTTCCTGTTCAAGGTCAGAGCTGCAACACACGTGCGCGCACGCACGCACACACACACACACACATACACACACACACACACACACACACACACACACACACACACACACACACACACACACACACACACACACACACACGCACTTACCAATATGAACAGGAACAACGAGTTATATACACACACCTGCACATAGTCACAAGTGAGGGTTAAAACCCCTGCTCATAAGTCAGGGAGGCTGGAGTGGGACCAGATCACATACTGCATATGCAGCTTTTATGAGAACCACTGTTCCAAGGGGTCAAAAGGGACATAGGGTTACGACAGGACATTGAATGCTGTACAGTATGTCTCTCTCTTTATATTTATGTCCTTACTCTCTCTCTCATGCACTCTCTCCTTGCATAACATCTGTGTGTTTAAGATAAGATAAGATAGTCCTTTATTCGTCCCACAACGGGGAAATGTACAATGGGGCAAAAAGTATTTAGTCAGCCACTGATTTTGCAAGTTCTCCCACTTAGAAAGATGAGAGGGGTCTGTAATTTCCATCAGAGGTACACTTCAACTATGAGAGACAAAATGAGAACAATAATCCAGAAAAACACATTGTAGGATTTTTAAAGAATTTATTTGTAAATTATGGTGGAAAAGAAGTATTTGGTCAATAACAAAAGTTCCACTCAATACTTTGTAACATAACCTTTGTTGGCAATGACAGAGGTCAAACGTTTCCTGTAAGTCTTCACCAGGTTTGCACACACTGTAGCTGGTATTTTGGCCCATTCCTCCATGCAGATCTCCTCTAGAGCAGTGATGTTTTGGGGCTGTCGCTGGGCAACACGGACTGCAACTCCCTCCACAAATTTTCTATGGGGTTGAGGTCTGGAGACTGGCTAGGCCACTCCAGAAATGCTTTTTAGGCAGCCACTCCTTCGTTGCCCGAGCGGTGTGTTTGGGATCATTGTCATGCTGGAAGACCCAGCCACGTTCCATCTTCAATGCTCTCACTGATGGAAGGAGGTTTTGGCTTAAAATCTCACAATACATGGCCCCGTTCATTCTTCCCTTAACACGGATCAGTCGTCCTGTCCCCTTTGCAGAAAAACAGCCCCAAAGCATGAGGTTTCCACCCCCATACTTCACAGTAGGTATGGTGTTCTTGGGATGCAACTCAGCATTCTTCTTCCTCCAAACACGACGAGTTGAGTTTTTACCAAAAAGTTCTATTTTGGTTTCATCTGACCACATGAAATTCTCCCAATCCTCATCAGGATCATCCATATGCTCTCTGGCAAACTTCAGACGGGCCTGGACATGTACTGGCTTAAGCAGGGGGACACACCTGGCACTGCAGGATTTGAGTCCCTCTCGGCGTAGTGTGTTACTGATGGTAGCCTTTGTTACTTTGGTCCCAGCTCTCTGCAGGTCTCTGTGTAGTTCTGGGATTTTTGCCCACCGTTCTCATGATCATTTTGACCCCACGGGATGAGATCTTGCGTGGGGCCCCAGATCGAGGGAGATTATCAATGGTCTTGTATGTCTTCCATTTGCTTACAATTGCTCCAACAGTTGATTTATTCACACCAACCTACTTGCCTATTGTAGATTTGTTCTTCCCAGCCTGGTGCAGGTCCACAATTTTCTTTCTGGTGTCCTTCAACAGCTCTTTGGTCTTTGCCATGGTTGAGTTTGGAGTCTGACTGTTTGAGGCTGTGGACAGGTGTCTTTTATACAGATAACGAGTTCAAACAGGTGCCATTAATACAGGTAACGAGTGGAGGACAGAAGAGCTTCTTAAAGAAGTTACAGGTCTGTGAGAGACAGAAATCTTGCTTGTTTGTGGGTGACCAAATACTTATTTTCCACCATAATTTACAAATAAATTCTTTAAAAATCCTACAATGTGATTTCCTGGATTTCTTTTCTCATTTTGTCTCTCATAGTTGAAGTGTACCTCTGATGAAAATTACAGACCTCTCTCATCTTTCTAAGTAGGAGAACTTGCAAAATCAGTGGCTGACTAAATACTTTTTTGCCCCACTGTAAGTGTTACAGCAGCAAAGTAGACAGTGCAAAACAGTATATAGCAAACAAGAGCATGCATAGCAATTATTAAAAAGTGATTAGCAATTACAAATTAAAGAAGTAAAAATAAGCATATCTTACGATGTAAATACACAACTAAATAAGTAAATTAACAAATATTTACAAAAGCAGTGATGCGGTGAAAAATGTGCAGACTTGTTGCATAGTATAAAACAATGTACAGAAGAGAACAGAGAAGATGGGTAGAAAGACGTATTGCACATGTAAGAAGAGAAGGATGAAGTGAGATGAAGTAATTATTGCACGTTAATAAATAGATGTGGAAAATATTGCACTTGAGTCCATTTTGGTGAGGTTATTGGTATTGGTTATAGAGTCTGACCACTGCAGGAAGAAAAGACCTATCTCTCTGTGAGACACTGTGGGTGAAGAAGTACGTCACTGAAAAGTTGGAAAGGTCACATGCATTTCTTAATACCTCTCTAAGGGATGAACCCTGTAAGGTTTGTAGACTAACAGTTGATATGAACTCAGATTTGAGATAAACACAAGGTACTTGTTAATCCAATAAATTACAAAAACCTACAAGATATAATACAACATTTGAAATCCTCATCCTGCTGCCTTGATATTCTACCATCACCATTCTTCAAAAAGGTTTCAGACTGCATGACCTCAGATCTGCTTCAAATTGTCAACATGTCTCTTCTTTCAGGTGTCTTCCCCAGGCCATGAAAAGAGCAGTAATTAAACCACTCCTGAAGAAGAACAATTTAGATGCATCAGAAATGAACAACTATAGGCCGATATCAAACCTCCCTTTTTTAAGTAAAATTATTGAAAAAGCTGTTTTTCAACAATTGAACAATTATCTAATGATAAATGACTGTTTTGATGTCTTCCAATCAGGATTCCGATCACAGCACAGCACAGAGACCACCCTAGTCAAGGTCCTCAATGATATTCATTTAAACACAGACAATGGCAAAATTTCAGTTTTGGTATCACTTGATCTTAGTGCTGCTTTTGACACAGTTGACCACAAGATACTACTGGACAGACTTGAAAACTGGGTGGGACTCTCTGGTGCAGTTCTAAATTGGCTTAAGTCCTATTTAAATGACCGGGACTATTTTGTGTCTATAGGTAAATACACATCTGAGCGGATGAAAATCGTATGTGGAGTACCTCAGGGATCCATTCTGGGGCCTCTGCTATTCAACATCTACATGCTCCCCTTAGGTCAGATAATAAGAAACAACAAAATAAAATACTATAGCTATGCAGATGACACACACATTTACATCACCATATCACCAGGGGATTATAGTCCCATACAAACACTGAGTAAATGCATTGAACAAATCAACGACTGTATGAGCCAGAACTTTCTTCAGTTAAACAAAGAAAAAACTGAAATGATTGTTTTTGGAGCCAAGGAAGAAAGGTTAAAGGTTACTGCTCAGCTCCAATCTGCAACGATGAAATGTTCAAACCAAGCCAGAAACCTTGGTGTAATCATAGACTCTTAATTTCAGCAGCCACATTAAGACAATTACAAAGTCTGCCTACTATCACCTTAAGAATATATCAAGGATTAAAGGACTTATGTCTCAGCAGGATGCAGAAAAACTTGTCCATGCATTTATCTTTAGCAGACTAGACTACTGTAACGGGGTCTTTACAGGACTCCCTAAGAAGTCCATCAGATGGCTGCAGCTCATACAGAATGCTGCTGCTCGAGTCCAAACAAGGACCAAAAAAGTAGACCACATCACTCCAGTTCTTAGATCCCTACACTGGCTTCCTGTCTGTCAGAGAATAGACTTTAAAATCCTGCTGATGGTTTATAAAGCACAGAATGGTTTAGGCCCAAAATACATTGCTGATCTGCTACTACTTTATGAACCACCTCGACCTCTGAGGTCATCAGGTACTGGTCTGCTTTCAGTCCCAAGAGTCAGAACGAAACATGGTGAAGCAGCGTTTAGTCATTATGCACCACATATCTGGAACACACTCCCTGAAAGCTGCAGGTCTGCTCCAACTCTCACCTCTTTTAAATCCAAGATTAAGACTTTTTTATTTGCCACTGCCTTCCTGTCTTAGCTCATTTTAACCCACTTTAAATTAAAATTTTAATGTAATTTTTGATATATTTCTAATTTTCCTTTTCTTTTCTATGTTTTATTATATTTGTCATTTTAATTATGTTCTTTTATGCTTGTCTGAATGTCTCCAATGCTTTTAATGTTTTAATGTAAAGCACATTGAGTTGCCCTCGTGTATGAAATGCGCTATACAAATAAAGCTGCCTTGCCTTGCCTTACTTGTGCTGAAAGAAAGATGAGCACTCAGTGAAGAAACCCACCCCACTATATCCTTAGTGATAAATTTTGTAGCCTACCTCATGGCTCCCGAAGCCTGAGATAGAAAGGACAAATGGGGAGTGAGAGCCAGCACATCACTGGGGTTATTAAGTGGGCTCCTCCCGTCACTGATGTTTCTTTTAGTTCGGCCCACGACACCTCGGAGAGGGTAAACAGTTAACTCTGGCGTCCCAGAGCAACCCCCTCCATGCAAGCAGTCCATCATATCCATGAGCAGACACCCCGAAATTAATCCTTCTCATCCAAATCCACTGACTAGTCTTAACTGCTTCATCTGAGATTTCCTTTACTGTCTTCACAAATCATGTCCACACACTCCCAATCATCCTAGTAATGAGAGAGTTGATCATGCCACAACCCTCTTCATCCTACTTCTACTGGACCAACCCTAACCTTCCAACTTCACTGTTCTGCTTCTGCTGCCAACTTTGAGAGAAAGATACCTGTGAAGAAAGTTTATGAAAAACGTTGTTCTTTTGATTTGCTTCATCAATAAATGACAACTTACTGAAACAATACTGCATCTATTTTTTTTTTATCTCAAAACCTCAATCTATATCATATGAGGGTGTCAGCCTGTGCAATAATGGAAAACATCAAAGATTGCATGCAATGACACTAAATGTTCTACATACAGACATCCGTGACTCCATTAGGATTAATTGTTTCGATTTTTCAGCACTATAGGTGCAGCAAGAGAGAGGATTACAGCCAAATTCCACCGGATCAGGATCCGGGTCTGGTTCGTCTCAATCCCTCATGGCACTGGATCTGATAGGTTTCTAGTCAGTGTGTTGATTCCCTCTGGATCTGCTCTGTTGCATTCCGGCTGCATCTCTGATCCGGCACGCCTGAGCCATCCAGATAAGATACGCAAGACGCATAAATATCAACAGAGTAGATCGAGCGGGGCAGAAAGTCAGGCACCAAAACAAAATAAAAACATCTGGTTAATATACTGAAAAAAAAAACACTGCGTAATTGCCAGATCATTTTTCATTTAACTGCAAGAACGAACGGTCATAATGAGTCCAGCCAGGCCTGGAGTCAAAAGGTCAAAGGTGTTCAGAGGCCAATAAAGACAACATGGATGAGGAGAGGAGACGGATATTCATTAATACAGTAATTACTGCGGGTAAACTTTAGTCACAGGACTCCGGCTGTCCAGCTGTGACAGATGAGAGAGCATGGAGACGGATCGCAGTGGATAGGAGAGGAACCGGACATGGTGGAAGTCCCACATTAGGGGGTCTATGGCAAACCCTGGGATGCCACCAGAGCTGTAACTGTCTCAACCCCCAGTAAAGCAAACTTCTCTGCACATCTCTACATGGAGTCAACCTGCAGTGAAGAGAAAAGCTGGGACATACTACAACCTGCAATCAAAGGAGCTGGATCCCTCATTCAGCTGTAGAAAGAGACATATAGGGACTTGTAGAAATTGCTTGTCTGACATTTACAACCATAAGCGTGCTGTGATCACATATTTTTTTGTTTGTGTTGTTTGAAAACTACTCAAGGAACAGCAGTGGGGAATCTTGAAGCAGTAATTTGGCACTGTCAGCAATAAAACTGACAGCAGAAGAACCCTGGACAGAGCCAGATTCATTGATGCGTTACATTTAACCACAAAAAACACAAACAGAGCTCTGTTTTGAAGATATCAAATGGTATATGCAAGAGTTTCCGCCATGTATTGTCTATTATACATTTTGATTTATTATAGTATATAAGGCACGAATTCTGTGTACTTTCTGCCTCTTTAAGTAAAATATTGTGACATTTTTCTAGTCACACAAGGTAGTGTGAGGTCAAATCAGCCACATGCAGTTAAAAGATTTCTTTCTCCGAGGTTCACAAGAGAGAAGACAGAAGAGGCAAGAGAGACAGAATGGTTGAATGTGAGTACATTTGTGTTTCCTTGTCAGCTGCTGTTAAACAAAATGACAGCATGAGGGCCAAGAGGTTAGGCCTGTCTTCAGTAAATTACTCTCTTCCTAGTTCCAGGGGTCCTTTGTGTGTGTGTGTGTGTGTGTGTGTGTGTGTGTGTGTGTGTGTGTGTGTGAGTTTGACTGTGTGTGTGTTTAAGTGACACACACACACACACACACACACACACACACACACACACACACACACACACACACACACACACACACACACACACACGCAGTAATAGCCCTCAAGGTTAATTGACCACAAGCGAAGCACTTGTTCCTCTAAATAGACATCCAGGGTTAGGGTCTCCCTCCCGCTCCCTCTCCCCTGACCTACGCAAGATATCATTATCAGCCCTCGCTGTCATTTGTTCTCTCTCCCTTTTATGGCTTTCTCCAAAAAGAGAGGCACACAGAGACAGAACCACCTGCTCTTTTACAAGCTGAAATAATCAGAAAAATAACACCACATCCTTCAGTCTACCTCAAATCCTGATCAAGGTCAGATTCAAAGGAAGAGATAGCTTGTACAAGTGGTATCAGATACAGTATCATTATATGGAACAGTTTAAAGTCTAACGGTAGGTGAAACATTTACCATGTTATGTCTTAATGTGTCAACACCCAGTCTCTATATTTCAGTTGAGTTGTGTGTTGTATTGATGAGTTGGGTTATGTCCTGTAAATATTTCCCCCAATGGCTAAACCCCAAATCCATCAAATATTTAAGGTAATGATGCATTTAATCTTTTCATATCCCTGTAATCTCCCAATCATTGTTATCCCTAAAACCAGACAAAAAACCCCACTGTAACATCATAGACTGAGTAGGGCAGTTAGCAGTGTCTTATGGCTATTTCTGTTTGCTGTGTTTAGACCAATCAGACAAATTACCAGAAGCTGACAAGCTGCCACTTCTACAGTGGCATATCAATACAACCTCAGGTTTAAGTATAAGCTGTCCTAAGAAGTGAATGTCTTTCATCAGGAAGAACATGTAGATTTCTCTGCTCTGACACACGGTAAGGGGGCGTGTCCACTGCTGCCGTTTTTTGGGCTGGCAGTGCCTGTTTTCTATGCAAACTATGTGATTAAGCGTTTTCAGCAATCAGCGCACTCAGCGCAGAAACGCCCTCAGCGTCAGCTGATTTTAGTCGCAATGCTTGCAGTGCTCTCAGTTGAAAACTGTTCAACTTTTGGAACATTGACACGCTCATCAATGTCACTTCTTAATCACTGACAAATCTGAATAAAGAAGGGGCGGGACTTCTGCAATCATCTTTGTCAACACAATGGCAGAGGTCCATGCGGAGGAGAAAGGTTATTTCACTCGGTTTTTTTTAGATATAATTTCCTGGTTAAGGGCGGCTGCTGATGCTCTTACACAATTTCTATCAATGGAGCGCCGCCTGCAAGCTAGTTCAGGCAGACAACTCGAGCTGTGCTCATTCATACTGACACGTCATCATCCTCCCTATCAGCTGATCTCAACATCCTCTCATTGGCGATCTATTTAAGCCGCAAGTCTCGCTGTCCCTGCCTCTGCTTTGCAAGTGCTCCTGCTGTCCTGCTCAGTGCTGTGTGAAAACCTACCTCCTCCCCGGCATCCACCTGCGGTCTCTGAGGAGGTTCGGAGCCCATATGCCAAACATAATACTGTATGCCGCAATAAACTTTATCTTAAGTAAACCTGAGTTGTCTGACTGAAATATCTTTTACAGTTTCATGTTAAAATGCCATTGTATGAAAGCATGTAAAAAGCATATAGAGCATTTTAAAACAGACCTAATGGGACGCGGAAGTGTCATGGGACGACTTTTGTTACCTAGCAACAGTAAATGCTGGTGGGAAGCGCTCTGAAATTGAGATTATGGCCGCTCAAAGGGCAAAAATCAGTGGCAGTGGACACGTCAGCTAACGTGAGGAAAGTGAGTAAGGAGGTCAGATTATCTGGTAATCGATTGTACTAGGAAGGTCGCACTGCCCACTTTAGCATAACCAACTTCCCCATTCAATGTACTCGAGTTCAACCTTGTTTGATAAAAAAGACTGGTTTGCCATTTGAAGGGAACCCCTCCCCTCTTGCGAAATGTGCGTCTTGAGCACTCGTATACATGTCAAATGACATGTGAATTTAGCAAGCTATTTGCACAAATAACACTACACATTATCGCGTTTGTATTTGTGCAAATAGCACGATCGTTTGCTTGAGCGGTGTGGACGCAACATTACAACAACAAAAAAGTACAGATGTATTTAATATATATCTTAAAAAAACATATTTGCTAATGCAACTAGCCTGTGGTGATTAAAGGCAACTGTTAATTGATGAACATAACCAACATAGTATGATAATGTTATATTATACAGCACTTTAATGTGAATATGTGGGTGGATGGTATTTTTCAAAAAATCAATTCTTGCTATTTCACCATTGTGTATTCAGGCTGTTGTCTAATATATTAAATCTAAAGAATGTTAGGATTGCCTGATAAAGGTATCGTCATAAAGGGAACTTTTAAATGTATTTGATCCAAAATGTTATTGTCAACATCAGCAAGCAGAAATAATGGCAGCTCCACAAGATGGTGGTACCCCATAACAAGCTCACATGATTGTCCATAGGTGAATAGACCAGCTAATGAAATGACTGGTAGAGCAGGGGTTCTCAAACTTTTTAGTTCACAACCCCCCAAATAAAAGTGACAGCGACTGGAGACCCCATTGTCCTGAGGTAATACATTTTTGCTCACAGCCACATGTGATACCTAATACTGTGTATTCCTATCCTAAAAACCTACAAAGTAGGTTGTGGCAGCAAAGTAAAGGAGAAAACTGTTGACATTTATTATTGACATGGTTTGATCTAATATGTTGGTAAAATTTGTGTAGATATTTTTTCCAACAATGGATAATATATGTTGTATTAGATCATTCTAAATTTGTATTGTTTTTTGGAAGGCATCTTGCAACCCCCCATAGTGTCTCACGACCACCCACTTGAAATCTACCACCACTCTAGATATAGAGGACAGGTAAAGCTAAGTTCAATGTTAGTGTGGCTACATAATAAGTAACAATAAATATGGTGAATGACACAGCAAATAGATTTTCATGACTATATTTCTCAAGGTTTCACTGTCCTCAGTCTTTCATTGGTGTCTCCTGAGAGCAAAATTGACACTGTACATTTGAGGGGAAAAACACAATCACAATACAAATGAAGAGTTGGAGTTGCTGTAGCCACAAAAACAAACACGATGAAAATATTTGAATTGCATCATCTCGTTCTGTTTCTTTAATTTCGATTCTTTTTGAGTCTGATAGGCAGCGGAATGCAACATGAGTGCGTCATTCTACTCTTACAAAAGGTAAGTTTAAGGCCATGTCTTCATACTGACAATTGATTACTGTACAGCTCACGTCAAACAAAAGTTCCCAAGTAAAACAAATGACCCATGCTAATGTTTCAAAGTTGTCAGTTTTCTAAAACAAGTTCAAAGTTGGCTCTTGCACAATATAGGCTGTGGATTCCACATGCATGTTTGTGTTCTCCAGAAAGTCCTTTGTATTTGAGCTAGCATGCAAACTCTTTATGTGTCTCCCACTGCTTTTCTCAGTTAGCATCAGTGGCTAATCATGGCAAATGAGAGCTAGCAGGGAGGCTCGACTGGCGAAAGTTGGCATTAACTGGTGCATTACCAAGTGTTGGGCAATTACTTTAATGACATAAATTGGAGTGAGATTTCCCCTGCACAGGAAGTGAACAAGAGAAATGTAACAATGATTACAATGATTATGATTAGGCAGCTAATTATAGTGTCAGCTCAATGCAGCACATATGCCGAGACAGACTCTGTTTATTTAGAGAATCAACAGGGATGCTCACTATCTTCACTGATTGCAATGTTTGATGTGTGTTGGTGTGTGTATTTGTATGTGTGCAGTGCCAGTCTTATCCTAGTCTTTTGAGTATGCATGATGTTTGAGGGATGTGTTAAGTCTTCTTTCTGAAACAAGTTAGCTGATGGTATCATTAAGCTAAAAAACACTGTGCTGTTTTACACTTGTTTTCTTCTGTTATGAACCCACCTTCCACTTTGAGTATGATCAACCAATCAAACCAGTCAGCTGTTATTATTTACATCTAAATATGAAAAGATAAATAACTATTTGAGACTGAAATTTCTGAAATATATTGATTAAAAAATGTAAAACTGCTTTTTACCTGTATCAAATGATATATGTATCTCTTTCTGGATCCTGGTAGGCCATAATGACATTTGTATTTGTTTCCTGTTTGAAAGTCTAATAACACATTGCATGTAAATTTGACCCATAACATAATATGTGTGATCAGTGTTGGGCAAGCTACTCTTAAAGTATAGTGAGCTGGGCTTCTCGTTACTTTACATTATATTTAGCTTCACCACACCAATGCTATCCCCCAGAGAGATGTAGCAGCTTAGCTACTGCAACACAATAGATGTAGCTTGCGACTTTCCTTTACACTGAACCAATTTATGTCAAAGCCAATGCAATATTGTATGTTGAACTGCTATGTATTACAACTAGAAGCTTTATCTGTGTACATGTGAAGAAAATAACTTTTGGTCAACTACAGAAAGTTAACTTCATTGTCTTGTGACGGTGTAATTGAGCAATTATTGGATACATTTGATTTAACATGCTCATCATTAATATAGTGAAGTGTTGCTGTGACAGTCAAAACATGTTTTGTGTTTAAATATTACTAAGAACATCTTCTTTGTGACTCTCTCAATCACAGCTGGATATAAATGATGTGTGCTCCTTTGATGTTGGCTCTGCTTATCTTTGTGGAGCAGCATTCACCAAGCATTGAATAGTCACCCATTAATATGAACATGAGCTGAGTTTATAGTGTTGTGAGGCAGTCTGAAGGAGGGCAGGGTTGTCCTTAAAGTACGGTCAGGTGAAAAAAAGAAGTGCACATTTCACTGAAAACAGGAAGTGGGCCAACCTCTACAGGAAGTTTCAACTTCAACCTCATTTATAGTGTACCTCCTACCTCCTGTGTGTTCTGCAGCTATTGATTAGTTGCTAGTTGGTTTTTGCAGACTGGACTGGTGATGAAACATCATATGAGTTGGTTTTATTGTAGTACCTGACAGGTGAACTCTCCTCTCCTAGGATTACACAGTGATACCACCATCATGTGGAAGTAGTCTGCTACAAATAAGCATTTGTGCATTGGCTGGTATCAAATACTGATCCCAGCAGTTTGATTACAGTGAACAACAAAAAAAAAACACTTCCCCACAGCTTTGGTTTGGAAAAATGTTGCTTGTGTTGACACTACTGTGCTTGATCAATACACAGCTAAGCTACCCAAAAGCTATTTCACTGACTAAAAAAATGACAGAGAAGTAAAGCAGTGTTTAGGGAGTGAGCAAGTTACTTCCCCAGTATATCAGGGCAAGTGAGGGTCCGTCGACTCAATTAAAATCTGGTACACTGCATTTGCCTGGAAGAAAATGCTTGGCAAGGAAACACTTGTTTTCCATCGAAAAGGACAAAATGTAAAACCTGCTCTTTTTGTGGCACAGGACCCCAAGTGATCACTGACTTTATTTTATTTTGTTACAATATCTCTAACCTTGTTGGAAGGTGGGGGACGAACGCTGTGTGATTGCCTCTGTTGCTCTGCATGTTTCTATGTTTGGTTGAAAGTGCCTCTGGGCCTCAGCAGGCGGCTCTTTTAGGCCTGCTGGTCTGCCCAAAGTGATGCTGAAAAGTAAAGGCAGACTGGGACAAACAAAGAGAACACACCCCCAGACAGATTGGCAACAAGGACCACTCTCACAGTACAGCACAAACCAAAAGATAAGCAGGTTGGCATGTGCACAAATCCCAAAGACTTTGTCCTTCCCTCACTCTATTGTTTCTGTTCTCCCATTTGTCCCCCATCCCTCTGTCTCATGTTTCCAGAGAAAACAAGAGATGAGTGAGAGGTACGGACTGGGAAGTTGTGAGTTGAAAGAGGAGGGCAATGTGCACTGGGTAATGTGGGGAGAAGTAGTGGCAAAGGGAATGGGAAAGGGTATTATGAGGACATGGCTGAAGGACATGAGGCAATGGTAAAGAGTCAAATGATTTTTAGTATGCTGCTCACAAAGTGCTCTGTGTAAATAGGTCACTGTGTTTGCGTTATGCATGTAATGACATGTTACAGTAGTTTTTTTTTTACTGTATTTGTATGTTTGTTTTGTGTATGAATTCATCATCTGTCCCTTTTTTGCATGCATTTCATTGTCTACATACGTCTGTTAAAATCAATGCATTCCTGTGTGTTTTTCACATATAAAAACGCATATCTTCTCCTTTTTCTCCTCTTTTTGAAACTTGCAAATGCTCAAAGACCTGCCTCTAGGCTTGAGAATCTTCCATGCTGGTTTGGGAATAGTAGGCTTATATAAGACCATAATTGCGTCTGCATAAATATGTGTTAAAAGGTGTTGACATGCTCTTGGCTACCTTTGAAGCAGATTAAAAGGACAGGGTGCCTGACCTTGTTGTTCCAGACTGGGCGTCAGTGACAGAACAAGAGTGCAAAGAGCACCACCATGTCCCCCTTGGTTTGACCCAAGCCTGGGTTAGCCCACCATCCAATGACCCATCTGCAGGGGGATCAGGCTTAAAGTGTCACTGCAGGGTAATTGGCCTGTCTATCTCCTGGTCTGCTGGTCACCACACACAAGAAAGCCCGACACAACACACATAGTTCTCTCCTTCACTGGGTCATTGGAGTACATGTGAGGAAGCAAATACCTTCAGCATGTGTTTGAATGAACTGCCTGAAAGATAGAAAACAAGAAACCTGAGCATTAACGACAAAACCCAGGAGAATATATAATTCCAGTGGAAACAACATCCTTTGAGTGTGACAACTGTAAGTGGAACTTGAATTGCACATCAGATATTCTCTGATCCACATTTCATGTCAACAAGAGACCCGGTGATCTCACCAGAAACAACTTGGCCTTTTGTGACCCTGTCTTTATTCTGTTTCTTTTCAAAGTTAGACACATGCTGTTCACTGGATAATTGCTCATCTCTAAATGTGCCAGATTAGCTGACCTCATAAAACAATAGTGCCAGGGAAGAGTCGGAGAAGAATTAGACACTCCAAATGAGTTTTTATTTTGGGTAACATCCATTAGTTATGAAGTGAATTGTGTGCCATTGGTGCCTGTGTCTGGGCCATGTCATATGGTCATGATGAAGTCAGGCCTAACAAGATGTCAAAGGGTACGCAACGGCTTTATGTCCCAGGTCAGCTGAGGACATATCAGTGAAACTGCTGCCTTAATAGAGAAAGTGTGTAATGGATACAGAAAGAAAGTCTTTGACTTGTGCTAGTTTCCAGCTGGTTGGACCTCTCTCTCCATCTAAAGTGACTTATTTTACTTTTTTATTGCGCATTGTAATGACCATGGAATAATGGCCGTTTTTTTTTCTTAAAACACAGCTTTTACCATCTAATTAGGTCTGTCTGTATTTATAATATCCTGGGGTAATGGAAGGTTAGTTTGCAGTAGTTTCTGGTGTGTCTTATGGTATAAAACATACCTTTGAGTCAGATATAAGAAGGTAGGCAGGCTTGCAAACTGGTGATGGTTAATAGGTGGGCATGTAGGTAGGCAGGCCCAGGTAGAAAAATACTTCAAAAGGCAAAAGACAAAGGTTAGCAACAAAGCTCAATAACTGGCACGGATTGACTGGCGAATAAACAAAGGAATTGGTGTGGTACTATATAAATAGTGAGGCTGATGGGTGTAGTAAAGACACATGAGCTGGTGGGTGGGGTACATGAGAAGACTGCAAGGCTGAGAGCAACAGGGAAAAGCATTGCAGAAGAGGAAACAAAGGGAATAAATCCATCTTGAAAGTTTGAAAATAGAGGTCACTAGTCAGGAAGAACACGGAAACAGACTGTGGCACTGATTGTTGTTAGCTTCAGAAGAAAATGGAAGGGGATTGGCTGTCTCTGTGTCAATAATATTACAACTTGGTATGCTTGATGAATGACCAAAACTAGTCATATTTTTGTAATAGTTATATGTAAAAATATTAAAGTGACAGTTATGCAACAGCCTTAAAGCATTTGTTTCTAACCGATATTTAGTATTCAATCCCTTGAGTGCAGAATATATCATCAGCGTAGTAATTGAACCAACTAGTGGAAGTAGTGTTGTACCCTTTTTGTACAAAGATGCTGAAGTCATATTGTTTGAAGACTTCAACATCCTTTGGAGGAGGGTTTGAAAGTCAAGGTGGGTTTACCTATTCAGGTTGACTGTGTAAGAATTTTAAACATGTCTCTGTTTGACTGAATTGGATTTGACCTTTAACAGTCTGAATTGGATTTGACCTTTAACTTAATACTAGCTGACTCGCTTGAAGTCGATATATATGTTTAAGGGATACATCTGTGGGACTCCACCCCCTGCTCTGAAACTGATAATAAAGGGAGATGTATTCAACCTCAACCATTGCGTAACAGGTCAACAAGCTATTTATAATTTTATCCTGACAGGAGACAGCAGGCACATCTTAACTTCACACTCCACCTCAGCTGAAACTGGCAGTTGTCACTATTCAAACAATTGAACTGGGTTAGAAAAATAATAAGTTTCAGAGTTTTAAACTATTGCAATAAGAGTCAACAAGGCAGTTATTGCCTCCCATTTATAGGGTTCTGATTTATACTCCAAAATGTCAGGCGCCTGTTAAGAATAAAAATGACCCAATTAACTGAGACACTCCATTTAATTCTTCCAGGCATGTTTCATTTGACAGTCCTATTGATGTGGAACATAGTATTGTGGTCCACTTCCATCAAAAATGACTTGTGTAACAGTGCTGTTTGTAACATTACACCAAATAATTGTAATTCCCAGGGAGTAGGTCTCTTGTTCCCCAACCACTTAACAGAACCAGGTCCAAGGCAGTTCACGCGTCATTGAGTTGAGCTGCCCTGGAAGTGGACAGCACTCTTCCAATACAAGTTTGCAAACCCAAGGTATAGGCTGTGACAGAGAAGCTCCTGCCAGACTGCCTCCACACATGCTCAGAGCTTTACAAGTTCCTGGCAGAGAACACTGGCATGTAGCTTGCAGACATCCTCTAACAGAGGATGATTGTAAAGACTAAGAGGAATAAGCTTGACATGGGGAGACTCATTTGTGTAGTTCATCACTTTGCTTCACTAAAACAGGGGTGAGATATTCTCTCTAAAAATACACAATGGCGCCATAGATGCCAAAGCAGCATCATGGAGTCATTTCAATCCATTGGCAATATCCTGTGTGAAAGAAAATTCAAAGTCACCCAACTTCTACAAGCACTCGGTCAAGCAAGAAATATATGTAAAAAAAGTTTAAAAGATTTTGCTTCAAAAAGACTATTGTGACTTTGGTTAGCCAAACACAAAACACAAAAACCAACAAAAATGTTTTTATTCTATCCTAGCACTGGGGGACCAAAGAGAACAATAGCCTCTCTTTATTTTCAAACCTGCCAGTATTGGAATATGAGTTGAAACATTAAGTCATTGCTTAACTGTTATCCTTGTGTAATTGTCCTCCGACCTAATACTAGACATGTGTCTTGAGGTACGAAAAAGGAATGGGGCTGTCCAACATGAGAAACATGATTTTGGCCGGTAACAATACAAATCTCACAGGAAACATTGATTTGGAACTGGCAAGGAAGCCACAGTATCTTTAAGAACAATAAGCAATTCATGTTTCCAGTGAACCAGGGCGTTGCCTAATATTGACCTAGTGGTCATGGAGACCATCACGTAGCCAAGACTGTCACGTTGAAGTGAAGTGTTTAAAAGCAGAGTGGTCTGTATTGTGAAACGAGCATCAGACCATCAAGTTGGACTCTGTCGTTTTGTTTGAGAATATGCTACAACACCAGCCACAGTCGCCTCTAATTGACTTGATTGTGCTTACCACTTACACAGGAAAGGCAAAAAAAAGTAGGAATAATACTCAGATTTTAATGCATCACTCAAACACATGCTGCCAAAGCTGCAACATTTTCTGTCAGATCATAATATTCACAAACTTGGCAAACTATGAAGTTAGAAAAACAGAATCTGACTGAACTCAGCTGCATTTGCAATATAAAAGAACAAGATGTGAGACAGAAAACGCATCAATGCAAATATTTATTTCAATTTTCTATCATATCTGTTCTCCCATTTAACCCCTAAAACTAAACTTTTGCTCTGATTTATTCTTATGGCGAGTACTATAGTTTTAGATGTTACATTTCAGCTG
Organism: Notolabrus celidotus; assembly: GCF_009762535.1. Lineage (NCBI taxonomy): Eukaryota > Metazoa > Chordata > Actinopteri > Labriformes > Labridae > Notolabrus > Notolabrus celidotus. Next base: position 14,790,614 of record NC_048285.1, read on the forward strand.
CAGCTGGTATTAAACAGAGCAGTATGGTGATTATAAAAACAAATATGAATCAAAGCAATACACCTAATTTTACATCTAATAAGTGCAACAGCCTAAAGGCTCTGGTGTTAGCCTATTTAAGCTTTTACTGAAGTATGTCACCAGAAAAGCACAATTAACTTTCATCAATATATTTTACATTATTTACGTCTTTAATGTGCATTACTGGTATCCCTTCCTTTTCCTTTAAATTGTCAGCTTGCAGAGATCCACGATCAAGCAAATTGATTGGTCGGGAGTTTTCTACATACTTTCTGCCTTTTGACTTGTCCGCACCACTCTGCAACCTCCTCTCTCAGACATCTTTAAAGCAGCCACTCAGTGCAGTGCCTCAATGTCATTGCATTCGTACCTACTCAGATCACTGCATGGATAATGAGGGTACAAACTGAGAGACTGCAGACCCCCCCACAAAGGATACATTTGTGATGCTTTTAGCAAATTAATTCAAAACCTTGCTTGAAAGACAACGAGAATATGTTGTCAACAGCTAAAAATAGCATTATATGGGACCTTTAAAGCTAGTGTTGGTCGTCACGGAAAACTACTATGAATTTGAATGTAGCATTTCCTCAATACTCCATCTAACCCCTCCCCCTCCCCTCGCAGCCGTTCAGAGCTCCTCCGAAACCACACCCCCGCTCACATGCACAAACACAGCCGATTCACGACCATATGATCGTCATTCATTGAAAAATTTATTGCTGCTTTGTTGGTTGGCGTGGTCACGGCCGACAGTGACCGGTTAGTAAAGCTCAACGTCTTCACAAATCGGCTCGTCATCCCTACAGCGTCTGGATGGATGCTACAATACATATACATTTCTGTAGGACTTACTAAATGTCATGAATTATTTTGCTTGTCAGAGCCCCCGTGGTGAGAGCTTTTTAGACTCTGATCTGGACTACAGTCCTGAGCACAGCACCTCATGGGGTCAGAGGGGACAGGCCCGAGGTCCAGCGAGAGGGGCAGTAAATAGAGTCAGGGGAAACAGAGGTAGGGGACGGGGAGTGCACGCCGAGGAAATGTACGAGCAGGAGTTGGGCAGAAGGGCAGGATGGGATTTGATTGGTTTTATAAATTGGACCCTAATGAAGGTGATTGGTTGGTATTTTCCCAGGTTTACTCCGGCTGTAGATAGCAGCTTTTTTTCACTCTTTTTTAGGAACACATTATGTATTGATTGCGCTCAGGACATAAAGATCATTTTAACCAGTATAACAAAAACTGTATCTAAATCTGACTACCCCAGCTTTAAGAAACGCTTGTGAAGTCAGTCTTTATAAAAAAAATAAGATAATGTTTTATCTTATCATCTTTTTATTATTTAAACTATTTCTCTGGTCTTAACAACAGTGACTTAAGTCCAAAGGGATCGTATGCTAATAGATGGCTGCATTTCAGAATTATTGTTATCTGCTAATTGCTTTTTCCTGTACTTAATATACTGGGCAATGGATGCTGCTGTCCCAGCACCCAAGTGGAATATAAATGATATGCAAAATGCTGGCTGTGCCCTGCGTTTATCACTGTGTGTATTATGTGTTTGTTTGTCAGTGTGTGTGTCCAGCCACAAAGTGTCTTCTTCACATCAATGTCCAAACACAAAAAAATGCCCCATGGGAGTTGTATGCAGGCTGTTAAAAACTGGTTTGGAATTAAACAGTTAAGTTGATGCTAGTAAGGCGTTTTTTTTTATTTTATTATGGCATTGAATATAATTGCTGTTGGTTGATGGGGTTCAAACTAAATTATATCTACCAAAAAAAGAAAAGAAAAAAAACCTAGACATGCTGTGACCTTTCATATTTTATCTTACATGCAGCTGCTATTGAAATTTATACTAAAAATAGAAAAGGCAGTGGGTGCAAGTGATGTCTGATTCCTTGATGTAGTGCCTGTGGATATCTGGCTTGGTCAAGCATCCGCCATGTCCACAGGGAAAGTGAAAAGAGGTTCTTGTACTTTTCACTGCACTAGCAACTTCTGCTGGTGAATTGGTCAGACTGACTGCACAATGAAGGTTGTTAAAGGATAGAAAACCGGTTTTCCCAGCAGCTGAAAATAAGTATCCTCTGCAAATTATGCATACAGTTTAAGATATTTTACTTCAAGATATTAATATCATACAATGTGTATAAACCCAATATAAATCTTCACACTGCCTGTCTTGCAAGTATGCATTCCAGTCTGTTTAATAACCACAGTCACACTTGAATGGAATGAGATACCAGTTTTGATTATTACTCGTTTTTCAGGTCTCAACTGCCCCATCAATTTTGATAACCCTTCTACATTTTACAATGACAAGTACTTGCAGAAAGAAGCCACAACATTATCCCCATTGTAGCAGTAAAGTGTTGTAATTTAGACCTAACGGCCTATGCTATAAGAACTCTCTCAATAACAGTGTTAATGTCCTTGCTCTCAGGTGTTTTAGAACATGCTAGCTTCTCAGTGAGTTGGCTAACACTGCAAACATTACATCTACTCTAGCAGTCTGTAAAAAGAACCACTTAATGAATAGAATTTTGAAGAAGCTTATTTAAAAGTTAGCTCAAAAGGGTATGACTGTGGCTACAATAGGTAGTTATAGAACAATAAGAACAGAAGAAGTCTATAAAGAAAATGCAAGGACAAAGCTCAAAGTGAAGCCTGGAAAATTGGAGGTCAGGGGAAAGTAGGAGTGAAGTCAAGGGATTTAAAGATCATGTGAAGAGGCTTGTAGATGGATAGAGAATTGGCAGTCGGGATGAAAGGGTGTGTGAAGAAAAAGCCTGCATGTACCCACAAAGCAGCTGGAGTGACTGTGTGTTTTGGGGCCACAGGGCCGAACGTGAGTGACTTAGAGTGTGGGCTAATGTTTGTGTGTGTGTGTGTGTGTGTGTGTGTGTGTGTGTGTGTGTGTGTGTGTGTGTGTGTGTGTGTGTGTGTGTATGTGAGCGTTGTACTTACAGGTTAGTGGAAAACCCTCAATGGTTCAATTACACAGCCTTGTATAACCTGGGGGGACTGTTTGATAGGTCTATTAGCTCATAGTCAGGGCACCAGTGCTACCAATGGGACCTTTACACACACACACACACACACACACCTAAGCACAGACACATACACACTGACAGCTACACTTACACGTACACAAAAAAAAGGCTTTTTAAAAGTTTAAAAAGTGCACCAAAATGCTAAATGACAAAATTAAACTCACACGTCTAATTAATATTTTGTTACATGGCTGATGTATGAATGGTAGATATGTGATGAAATGACCAGCTTCCTTTGAATATTTCAGAAAAGTTGAAAGTAGTGGTCCTCCTGTTGCTGTACTTTTTATGATACCTAGACTATTATGGGTATTAGCCCATACTGAGTATCCCTCCCATGCTAGCAGGACAAAACATATGTTTTACATCTCGCTAGCATTGGCTGACATTCAATTCAGACCTTTGTTCAGTATTACAAGGACATTGATTATCCTCATGTCCAATGTTGTCTAAATTACCAGTATTAAAACAAGCAGAATATATGCCATTCAGCCCCCTGAGTCCTGTTTATTAACCAGTCAATGCATATTTTCAAATATATTAAAAGGATTACTATTTGAGACACTCTCATTGAGCTAAGTCTAGTTAATATGTGGTGAGTCTGAGCACAGCAAGGTTAAAATATTTAGTTTCATTTGACAAAGCAAGCCTTTGCAAAAATTCCAACATAATTATAATAACAGAGTTGATTCATTGTTAGTCTAAACATAACATGACTTTCAGAGTTTGCTGCAGGCAATTGCATAACAAAGTCTATGCCTAAACAAAATAAATCATAAATTCTAAATTAATGATTCAAGTATGTGCTCATACTGTATGCCAGCTTCAAATTATTTAATAATAATTACACAGTCTAGTTCCTGTATCTTGGTCATCTTTTGCAACCTTCCCTATTGTTTTGCACATATCTCTCTTTTTCCCTGAATAAATGCCTGGAGATGACAAAGGGAATTAATTTCATGATTAGATAATGGCAGATGTAACAAAAGAAAGGTGCCAGTCAGTGAGTTTAATTGGCCACAGGTCATACAGAATTGCATGGTGTAGCCATTCTTCCAAAAGGAGAAAAAAAATCCCTATTTGCACCAGAGAGACATTCTCCTCCATATTGCCATTCTTTATATACATTTCTCCCCAGTTTAAAATGAAGAAATATTATGCAGCCATGCATTTTGCCATCTTGCACACAGCTTTTATTGTGTTGAAAAGTGCTGTCTCTGCAAGACAGGCTTTCCCCTTGTGATTCTCACTCCACATGTCCTTGCTAATATTGCTGGATTCACAAATGACGTGACAAATACACGCTCAAAGTAGTAAATGATTATGTGTGTGTTTGGATATGTGTGCCTGCACATTCATTGAATAGGAATTTGTACTTACAGAAAAACAAATACCATTAATCATTGTCTCTTTTTTTCTGGACTGTACAGCTTATCTGCCTGTGGTGGTGCATGCCCTCTGATTCAACTTTCCCCCATTTAGCACTCAAAATACAGACATACTATGAAGCAAGGTTGTTTATTCAAGCAACAAGGTTTACCTGACAAGTAAAAGTATAGTTAGATTTTGTTGTACCACTGAAATTAGGCATGGTCATACTGTTATTTCAAGCTATTTCAAAATAGGCACAGACTGGAGATAGACTTAATAGAAAGAGCAGGTAATTCACTAGCTTTGGCATTTTGCAGTTTGATTCCCAGCTCCTCTGTCTGTCTTTGTGGTTTCCCTGGATAAAACTGAAACAAAGACTACTGGTGGCCAGCATCTTACATGATTGGACCCCTCAGTTAGTGTGACATTTGGATGCTTAACAGATAATCTTCATCACCTATTGCTATACTGCTGTTACATAATATATGGGCTAAACTAGGAATGTGCATGGTTAGTCTGCACAGATTCTCCACTCTGGTTAGTCAGCAACAATATTTTTATTTTTATGAAATGCTGGTTTAATGTATAAGGAAGCCACCTGCCACTACCACTGTACTGCCATAATGCCTTAATACCTGTCTGTAAATAAGCACAGATGGCATCCAGTAATACAGCTTGGTTTGGCAGTATTTTAAACCAGATGATTTAATTAAAGTGGTATGTATGAGGCTGTGTATCCATTGTCTCATTTGTCTAAACTACATTTTTACCTAAATGGAAATTATTTAATGCTCATCATCTATTTTATCTGGTTGTTTCTTTCTCAGAACTTATGAAGGAAAGTCTTGCTGGGAAATACCGAAATAAAAGTGGTGCCCAAAAGGAAAGGAGACGAGACAACATGAATGTTAAGCTGAGACTGGTAAAAACATTTTGAAGAAGCAGCATGGGGCAGGACAGACTAGCAGATTGGCAATACTGTCAACAGAGAGCAACAGAGTCTGAGATTTGGACTTAAACACTATCGTCACAGATTTTGCTGAGTGCAAGGCCTGCAGGGTGAACTTCTAATTGGTGAGTACAGGTTTCTCTTTGTTACAGAGTAGGATGGAGTCTAAATTTACAGCAATATAATTATTAGGCCACATGTTGGGAAATGCAAAACTACCATGTTTCGGGCTTTTGGTGATTTATATGTTATGTTGAATATTTTGTGGTTTAAAGCGATCAGGCTGTGGTGGTCTGAGGCAGTTTGTTAGATTAGGTGTAGATGAACGTGTCGTTTTGGGTGCTGTCCGTGGTTCTGATCTTTGGCTGGTTTGGATGAGAGTTGCGTCATGAGTCTCTACATGGTACCATAAATTGTGTGCTGAAAAACTGTATGAATTGCTTTTGTGAATTGGTGTTTGTTATTGTGTGGATGTACACACACTAGCATGCACTTTTGGTTAGGGCAAGAAGAAGTTGCAACATCTGAACTTGATGCAAGGAAGCCAAAACTGCAGTTCCTTGAGTGTTCATTTTAGGCTTTAGGCATACACACACCCATCCAAAAAAGCTGCTCTTTACAGCAAAACTAAACATGCTTACTGCCTGGTACAAAGAACAAGTTTGTCTGATTAGCTTATTTCTTTAACTTTACTATAACTTTACTATTTACTTAAACTGCATACACTGTATTGGCGTGGAATTTAAATGACTCATTATTTTTGAAGATATTACTTTACGAGCAGGTGGGCACACTGTCGGTTGGTGAGGATGCCAGCCTCAGCATCACTTATTTGCATTTAGTTAAGTCGTCCAAAAGTTAGGCTGAGTCAGCTTTTCCAACATGGCGTCCACTGACGATGGGCTACAAAACAGCCCAGAAACCAATGGGTCAATGAAGCTAAGTCCTTCTATTATACAGGATATAGGTTTTTTTTTTTTTTTGCACCAGGGCCCATCCCAGACTTGTTAGATAACTATTCAGTGACATGCAGACTCTGTAATCTTGTGTGTAGTTGTGTTAAATAGGTTATGTTCAATTGTGATTGTTTTCTGAGTCTTTTCTCACTTTCAGACCAACCAACTAGTCAGAATTGAAATGCATGTTTGAATTACTTGGGAATTAGATGCTTTGGAACATCTCGGTTAATACATCAAAAAGCTGTTCAGCTTAAACTGACAAGATAGTCCAAAAAGGTTCATTAGGTCTAACATTGTATATTAAAGTAAGACAGTTCTTGGTACACTGGTCTAGTAACAAGAACAATCTTAGTTTAAAACACTGACAAGATGTTTCACAATCTTGGATTTCTTCTTAAACTTGACCTTTACACAGGTATAAAATTCAGCTAAGGGTGATGGCCGTGTCCTGAGTTATTTTCTGGACCAAAGTTATGAACTAACAAGAAGACAGTCATTGATTGCAGTAGGGTTTTCCAGAATCTTCCAATATCAGCATTATTTGTCCGGGACAGGGTTGGTAGAAACATAAAAGCAAGGGGACAGGATGGCTCATTTGGCAATAATTCACCACAAAGGGTAAGTCAACTTTGCACTAACTCTTTGAAAAAAAACAAAAAACACAACACTTTTGTTTTCACTTTCAGTCAAATTATATTGATTTTAAACCAGCAAACTAGAGCAATATAGTCTAGTACGATCATTAGTTGTCCTTGCATCATTCTCCTGAGTTTACACTGTTCTTTTACCTGAATATTTCCCACTGATGTGTCCTTTTATCAAACCTACTACAAAATAAATAACATTGTTCAACCATGAGGCTATTTCCAGGGAGAGAGAGAGAGAGGAGGGGGAGGGGGTGTATTTCAACCAGTGGACTTTTATGGATTGTCTCAACTTCATAATGAATGTCTGTTCTTTTTAATAGGGTTATATTTTAATGTATGACTCAGATGGCTACTTCATATTTTACAAGTTTTTCATTAGTCAGCATTATATTTCTCCATTATACAATAAAGTGCAAACTGAATCTTTTTGAAGAGAAAATAAACTGCACTGATATGTATAATACATCTATTTGATCATGATAATATATCCCATCATCTGTGGATTTATTTGCCAAGTCCTGCAGTAATCCCTCTGGATTTTTTTCTACTATAATAAACATTATTCTGAACAATATTTGGGTATGCCGTTTTCCATTACAAAGCTGTCACTTGATCTGAATGTATTTATGATTAGATCTGCTTTACAAAGTTTCCTGTCATTTAAGGTGGAGTCTTTGCTCAAAGTGTTACTTCCTCAGAATCACAAAAACCTTCATCAACCTAATCTAAACCCTCTGTTATGCCTTTTTTTCTTTTTGCATGGTCAGGGGATAGCAAAGTCCCACAACAGTAAATCATGACAGGATATCTGTCCATTCAGAATAAGAAGTTTTGTTCAGACCATTTGGGTCTTTGGTAGGTCTGTGCTGAAACAGGCTGCGAGTAGCTTTGTGGATGTTTCCATTTGTTGTCTGTACCCTGACTCTTTAGTTATCTAATATTGAGTACTTGGAGAACTGAGCTTAGAAGGTTAACAGGATCTATTGAAACTTTACATGAATGTTCCATCTGTATAATACTGTATTGTTAGGACCAACATGTTCATGTCGAAACATACAGTGCCCCAGCTGGACTGCCCCTGCTTCCATAACCTTTTTCTATAATGTCAATACCCCTTCTCTTAGAACCCTCCACTAGCATACGAGGATTTATGTAACTGTGATTTACATCCTTTTTACTGGTTGTATTCCTTCTTTCTTCTCTTCCTTGACCTTGCTCCTTTCCCTATCAGATTATTAAACCGTTTTGCCTCTGTGCCTCATTTTCCCCGCATATCTGTCAGTTTCATCGTGAAACTTTCCCCCTTCTCTTACTCCCAAACATCTCTCTATTTTCCGTTTCTCCCCTTTTTTCCACAACTCTTCTCTCTAGGTTTTTATTCCTTTTTTTCCCCCTCACTTTCCTCGATATCATACCCTCTAGCTGCCCCTGGTGAGCCTTGATACTTCTCTGGTGTCTAATTAATTGAGTCCTGCTGAGTGACCAGCTTTAACCAGCTCCACCGCTGTGCTTGCAGGTCAGCACTGTTCATGGGAAAAGAAACGCACACACACACACACACACACACACACACACACACACACACACACACACACACACACACACACACAGGATGATACCTATTCATGTACACACACACACACACAGACACGTGTCTACTACATTATTCTCTTCCGTCTCCAGCACAGAGCTGTGAAGTTAATAGCATCAATTGTAGCCTTCCACCTTGAATGAGGGCTAAAACATTAAGAGAGCTCAAATGAAACAGTTGGAGGTAATCAAGAAAAAAGTCTAATGACTGTCAGTTTATGAAATGTTGTATATTAACTATATATATATTTTTTTTTTTCTCAAGTAAAATGCATCATTGTATTTGGTGAGACTGCTTGTCTATGAAGTTCTTCCCATGATTCGATTCCTATTTAAAATGTAATGTAAAATGTGAAAAAAACAAATACACATACTCAGGGTTAAGGCTGATTTATACTTCTGCGTCGAATCGACGGCGTAGCCTACGCCGTAGGTCCGCGTAGCTCCCGTACCTACGCAGAGGCCTACGCACGTAGCTGACGTGCACCTCCTCCAAAATGTAACTACGCGTAGAGCCGACGCGGACCGCAAGCTCTGTGATTGGTCCGCTCGACGGCTTTGTCTATCCCGCATTCACAGCACTTCCGGGATCCCGGACATCGGCCAGACATCGGCCACACATCGGCCGTGTATTTCATCTCCTCCTCTCTATTCTTCATGTTATCATGTCTGTATGATAAACAGCAACATGTATCAGCTGTAGATTAACATAACATGCTCTGAATTGATGTGGAAAAGTAAACAGAGATCGTAGCAGGACCGGAAGCAGGCGACCGGCTATCAGAGAGACCACACTGCCCTCAGGCGTATCGGAGGAGAATTGCTGCGGGACACGGACACATCGACGCACAAGTATGTGGGGCTCATGTCCGCGTCAGCCCCTGCTGCATAGGGGCGACGCAGTAGTATAAATCAGCCTTTAGTTTCAGAAGGAACCACATGCTATTTGTGATACAGTCCATCCTGAATGCACTCAGTGGATGCTCACTGATTTAAGTTTCAGATTACCTAACACAACTGAAAGCCTCTACCCCCACACTTTTCCAAGGCCAGAAGCAAAACCTATAATAATGGACACTTTATTATTAAAGGAATGATTTATTAAGTGCTAACACTCAAGGGGTTGTTTGCACATAAACATATTCAATAGAAAGCAATGAACTATTGTTGCTTTTTGGTGTTCTGCCTGTGCCTGCATGGGTTCTCTATGGGAACTCTCCTCAACACTTAAAAGACATAGGTGACTTTATACTCCCCACATGTGTGGGTGTCTGTGTCTATGTGTAAGCCTTGCTACTGACAGACAACCCATCTCAGGTTTTCCAGCCCATGTAACAGTTGGGGTGGTTCCAGCCTTTATGATAAGTGGTATAGATTAGGATTATAACTGTTATAGCTGGCTGTTAGTTCATTAGATAAAAGGAGTAATTAAAGGGTAAAACAGCAGCGATATACAGTAGCATCGGGTGTTTTTGATCTTGTCAGCACAAAATAAATACCTGTTTTCACTGCTGTGGTGTCACTGAGTTGATCAGTAATACCATTTCATGCCCTCTGTGCTACAATTGTCTTGCCGATTGGGTTGGGAAAATTGACGCAGAAACCAAGCCAAATTCCTCATCAACCACAACGCACCTGTTGCGCAGGAAAATATGTTATCTATACTTTAACATTGTTAAAATAAACAAATAAATAAACAAACACATACAAAGGTTGATTTAAACAATACTTAAATTATGTGGTTCAGGAACTGAAGTATGTTGAAGAATAGTGATAAAAGTTGTGGAAGTATATTTCATTGTGTTCTGTAGGACTGACATCAGTGGCATACTGTACAGTCAGAGTAAGAAACGGCCTTAGTAAATTGATTTAAGATGACAGTGAGTGATGACTGTGGCTGTTGGCAAGTCAGGGACCTTATGGGAGCCAGTGTCTGGTGTATTTAAGAAACAGTACAGCTTTAAGGCTCTGGCTCATGTTACCATAAAACATTCTCCATGATTGCAAAACTCTCACAACTATCATTAATTATTTATCCAACTTTATTGTATCTAGTTTCTACTTTTCCCCCTTTATTTATTTATTTTTTCAAATCTGGGGTCTCAATAAAATCAATCATTTTCAGGATTATCACTAATCTGCATTTGTGTTTGAATGCGATGTTACTTATTTGTTGTCATTAAGTCCACTGCGGTGTCACTATTCCATTGGCCATTTCAGAGGCGCTAAGCACAAATCCTATCAAATCAAATCTCAAAGCTAATTGAGGTTAAGGAAATAAAATGCCAAACTTGCATAAACACTCTCACTCACACACACACACACACACACACACACACACACACACACACACACACACACACACACAGACACACAATTACTCTACTAACCATGCTTGGTATGTTGGGAGCATGTGACAATTTGTGGCTCCACTGGTTTTCATTAGAAGATGATAAGATTGGAAATGACTACAGCTTCATTTTAATTTCACTGCCATACAACTGTACTTTGATTTGCCTTCACCTGCCGTCTATTCCTGTTGATGTCTCGGCTGAACTGAGGTCGTATGTTGTTTTAAATTGGTTTCATGATTTGAATGTATATGCAGGAAAATAACTGTTTGGCACACACACCAACACAAACAGTCATGCACATCGGGTATAGAAACATGTGCAAATAGGAATCTGCTGTCAAAGGCCAAAGAGATTTTAGGTGATTTATTTTTTCATATAACAAATTGAGAGCCACCAGCAAGATGCATTATGTCAATGGATGTTTGAACATGTGTGAGTGTTCAGGACAAATTCCCTGTGCGCTCGTATGTTTAATTCTTTAAGTTCACATTAAAACATTGTTTTCTCTCTCAAATAAATAAAAAAGAAGCAAAAGTCAATCTTTTAACTTCCGAGAACATCAAATCTGTTGGTCCTTCTCTTTCTCATACTAACTTTTAAAGACATGATCTATGCTTCCATTTGTTACAGCATAAAAGTCACGATAAACTTTGTTAATTTCGTGATGCAAGAGCAGGAAAGCAAATAGACTGTTAAGGAGAGAGCAATAACGTACCTTGAGAATAAAAAACTAAGACTTTATGGGATGATTATTAAAAACCTAAAAAAGGGGGTTAAACAAGATTCATCACTTCATTAGGGCCCGAGCACCGCTGGCGGTGAAGGCCCTATTGTAACCCTAAGGATTGTTCTCTCTTCCGCCACTTGAAACGCATTTTTGGACCTCTGAACGTGAATGAAAGTGCGGATATTTTTGCACACTCATCAGGTCTGGTGAAAATTGCAAGTTATTATAGGTCTCGCAAAAAAAAATCAGTAGCGCCCCCTAGAGGTAAAAATAACACCCTACGCATAGAGTTTTTTTGAGCTACATGCATGAAAAGTCTTACACATATTCATGGCATCAGGACGCACAAAAAAGTCTATTGCACCCATATTCGAAACTCAACAGGAAGAGCGGCACCTAGCTTTGAACATGAAAAATGGGGCCAAAATGGGTTCGTGCAAGGGTGCATACTTTTGCTAATTTCTCCTAGAGCTTTTCTCCGATTCAGTCCAAACTAGGCACATTCTATAGTAAATTGATGATATAGTCCATTGATGATTAATACAAAGTAAAGGCATTCCATTCAGACGAAAGTTGTGGGCGTGTCAGACTTTGGGGCGGGGCATAAAACAAAAACGTCGGAAAATGGATTTTTGTGACTTAGAAATGCACGTAATTTCACCTCATCCAACACACTCATCAGTCCTGGGCAAAATTGCGACATTTTATGGGTTTGGCAAAAAAAGTCGAAAAAATGTGCTCACTAGCGCCCCCTACAGTTTTCAAAACCCCCTCCCCGAAGGGGTTATTTTGAGCTACATGCTTGAAAAATTTTACGCATATTCATGGCATCAGGATGCACAAAAAAGCCTCTTGCACCCATATCCCAAACTCAACAGGAAGAGTGCCACCTAGCTTTAAAATTCTGTCTGTTTCATATCATCTCTGACTGAAACATATTAATACATAAATATGAACACTATAAGTTTCACATCACTGCTATCCAAAGTAACACTAACACATGTTACATGTATTTCACATTCTATTGACCAGGACAGTAAAAAGAACCTTCCAAACACTAACATCAAACCGCCGAAACACTTAATAACTTTGCATTCAGATTAAAGCAAAAGTCTCAATATAAACCAAACACATTTTTTTTAAGACTTTCAAATGCTCAAATCTCGAAAAAATCACCAGGCAGTGGCCAGAACAGGCGATGCTGACTTTCAGGCAGTGCATCAACGCACATACAGATTTCAATGTGAAAATGTAAAAAGGATTAAAGGAATTCTGTTTAGACTAAAATTGTGGGTGTGGCCAGTGTCAAGTTTGGAGGTTTTCTTGGCAATCTGCCAAAAACTTGGAACATTTGCACCACCTAAGCCAGTATATGCTCTCAGATCTTGCTTTCGCATCGTGTGGTGGCAAATATCAGGCGGCTGTTTACATGTGGCGGCTCACGCAGGCGGCGGCTGCGGGTGTGCGAGGGCCAGTTCATCGCTGCTTGCGGCTTTAATAATCTATTTGTTCTTTAGTGTTTTAATGTGTCTAAACTTTAAATTTAGCATCTTTTCATTCATCGTTTCAGAGGAGGTGCCCTTTTTTTTGTTTTCGCCCTTGCCCCTCAAACAGCCTGAGTACGCCACTGCATCGGCCCCTCTTCACCCACCATTACACTAATTGTTAAAACACTTTGCACAGCAACACATGCTGGGGGAGAGACAGGAAGAGATGACAGAGAGAGAGAGAGGAAAACGTTTACTGGACACATGATAGCTGGAAGCTGGAACTGACCGAAACCAGAGGAAATGATCACAATAAGAGAAAGACAGTGTACAGAGGAGGCAAAGAAAATGAATAAGAACATAAACAAGTCTCCCACCTCTCTTTCTTTTCCTTCAATCTCATAAATGTGATGGTTCCACTCCCAATACAAAACCCCATAGGCAATTTAAAAAAAAAAAGTAGGCCAAAATGAAATATGGCTGCAATATAAAAACAACAGTTCAGACACACAGCAGCCTGATAGGACCCTTCCGTGTGAGCATGTGTGCACATAAGTGAGTGTGTGTGTGTGTGTGTGTGTGTGTGTGTGTGTGTGTGTGTGTGTGTGTGTGGGGGGGGGGGGGGGCGGGGGGGGGGGGGGTGGGTGTATGTGAGTGTGCATTTGTTTCTGAAAGCATGAGCAGGTGAGAAAAGGTAGTGAGTTAGGGATAGGTATGTGAGCAAGGGGACAGTAAATGGGTCACAAGACACTTGAGTGTTTTATTAAGATGGAATCAAAAGTAGGATTTCAAATTAAATTTTATACCATTAAAATGAATGTGTAATACATCATCTTCTCTTTGTCTCTCTTTTCCTCCCTTTCTCTCCATCACACATAAGCCCCCACACACAGATGGGCCACACAGGGAAATTCTTGTTCACTTGCCGTCCTGCAGTCACGCTGCTCTCCTACCGTAACCTTTCAGCCATCAGCATACTGTAGCATAAACAGGCTAAATCCCTGGTAATCTGTCTGTGACATGCACAAGGGCCGTGTTGACTTACTCTGAAGAGTGAAGCCTGACCCAAATATGGATGTGGGTATTAGCCAAGAATGTGACCTATTATTTTGTAGTATGATGTCATGCGTGATTGCACAGAGACAAAAAAGAAGATTTATTTTGGCTGCACAAATGGACACGGTAGCCTCAAGCAGTGGGTCATAACTGTACGTCCTTTTTTGGGTTTTAACGACTTAATCACTCTGAATTACGTACAGTGACATCAGCAAAGTGGACACTCATCTGGCCTAAATTTCCACTTCTTATGCTGGCTGGTGGGGAATTTTTTCAAAAATTCAGCAGATTCAACCATTACTGATAAATCCATCTTCTGGGCAAGCACTTGCTCTCTCTCCTTTTACAGTGACAGAAAATTGCATGGTTTAAGTTTTGAATGCTGATGACATGACAAAAAAAGACGAAAGTCAATGCAAACATACCGTCATTTCAATTAAGATTAAGGTAGAACGGCTACAGTTTTCAGTGGAAAGAAATCTGTTTCCTAACCAGTCCTTTGATTCGTTTACAGTCCATGGAGAATTGAAAGGTCAGGGCAATACCCATTGGTGGACAAAGTACACAGCTTCATTACTTAAGTCAAAGTGTAGATCCTCCTGGTCAAACATTGCCTCAATAGTTCAGTCAAATTAATACTTGAGATAAAAGTAATGGAGTACTTGCTTTTAAAAATAAGCATTCAAAGTCATTTTAAAATATCTCAAAACATTTTCCACAAAGCATGAGTGCAGTCAAGAATGCATGGGTGTACATTCTACTACGTTACGTTTATCTAGAAAACATTATTTTACATCTAAAAAATATACCATGAAATATAAATGGCAACTCAGTTACTACAAGCACAGACAAGTTTAAAATGTTCGTCTGGAATAAAACAAGTTAGTTAGCTACAGACCTTGACATGCTTTCTCAAGTTAGATGTCATTTTTTTGTAGGCTGTGATGAAGTTTTTGTGGTAAACAGATCAGAGATTTACAACAATACGAATCATTCTTTATTTCAAAAACCTCAAACGTGGGCTTATAATAGTCATGGTGATAAGGTAGAAACCCTCATCCTTCTCAGCCATAGCAATCATTACCACAACTAAATGAACGGACTGGTCTGAATATTGTTCGCTCTGCATTTGATCTGCGTTCAACCAAGGTACGGCTACACCATTTAGACAAACAAAAGCAAGTACATGGACAGTTTACGGTTTTTGGGATCTGATTTCAGAAAAGAAAAGAAAATGCATCAGCTGACTTTAAAGCTAAAGCATTGAGTTACTAGAGCATTGATAGAAATGTAGTGGAGTACGATATTTGTCTTCCAAATGAAGTGGAGTAAAGGTAATAAGTTCCCCCAAAAAATGATACTCAAGTAAAGTACAGATACCCAAAATATGTACTGAAGTACAGTTTTTCCTGTATTCATTGTTTTCTCTCAGGCTAAGTTTTTCATTTTGTCAGCATATCAATTGTCCTTTTTGTTTTTTTACCCTGTTGGTACTGCATCCCAACACTAAAGTACAGATATTCAAAAATTGTGCTTAAGTACAGTACTCAATTAAATTTACGTTGTTACTGTCCACCACTGGCAATACAACAAACAAACCCCACTCTTACCTGAGAGTGGAGGACTGTGAAAACTCCAGCAACACTAGTATTATAAAGAAAACTTTATTCTTAGACCAACATGTTTAGGCTTGTGAAGGCTCCCTTCTAGTTTCTGTGATGGTAAAATGTGGTGTTACATCCTTGACTACAAATAAGAACAAGTCGTACTTTCATAAGTCATGGAAAGTTTCCGGTGGCCCTGATGTTCCAAATGTGAGGCTTCCTTGTCTTCTTCCTCAAATCAGCACAAAAGAACAGGTCAGGGGAATCCAGGCTTGTATGGTGACTAAGAAGGATGAAGTAGCCCATGTCGTCTCCCACTGGCACAGTATTGTTGTTGGTCGAAAACTGGAGAGCTCTCTGGACAGTTAGCAGGTTTAAATCTTCTGAGTCATAGTTAGTCTCACAGCCTCCTCACTTAGCATGAAAACAAATCACTGCTTGATTAGCCTGTTTGCCAGGAAATGCCCTCTCTTGGGTTGTGACAGGTGTGAGGTGTCTCACACTGAAAACCATGTCCACCAAAAGGAGGGCATATTCAGCAGTGGGGACGACAAACTGTCCATTAATCCAAAGACTGGCATCTGAATCCCCTGCTCCTGCAGTCCACACTTGAGTGTTGCTGGCCAATATTCTTAACACTGAGGTAGATTGGTGCTACAAAGGCTGGCACCTTGTCTGGCAGCCTCTACAATCAGTGGATAAATGTGTGTGAAAGCATAATTGTGGTGCCTTTGGGTGATCAGAGGGCCAAAGAGGCATTACAGACATGCAGTCCATTTGCCGTTTATGACGTGATGTCTGTGATAACTCAAAATTTGACTGAAGGAAGTGAAATGATTTGCTGTTTTCAACTTGATGACCAGGGAAAGTTTTAATTCAGACGAAAAATAAGCAAACCAGGCATTACATTGCTGAGCATAGACCTCCATAGTACTTCTGGCTGAATTAGAGTGTCAGGTCAACCCAGTATTCCCATTCTTTTAGCATTTACCTCTCTGTTACTGAATTCATTTTGTTTTCTCACAGGCTAAGTCTTTCAGTTTGTCAGCATATCAATTGTCCTTCTTGGTTCTTTGCCCTGTTGGCACTGCATCCAACCACAAAGCAACTGTCTTTCACTGCCATTCAAGAACTACAAAGTCAGTGGTGGCTAGAAATTGTTTTTGCTTCTAGTTTTGGAGGGGCTCAGTTGCACTGTTTCTACATCTCACTCTTTTTACTCTGAGCATATCTTTGAATAGTTCAATGGGGCATGGGATGTGCTGGGGCTCAGTAGGAGTGAGGTTGGGTATTCATTCTAATATAATTAATAAAGATGATTCATATTAATAATACAAAATATCACTTGAAATAAATAAGAACTGGGAACTGACCTGCAATCAGGGATTAATAAACAAAATAGAAAAATCTGTCTCAATGTTTCACAATTCAGTGGAAATATTAATGATGTAATAAATAGCAGAGGGCAAGATGGCAAAAATGGTGGAATAGGCCCACCTAGAACACCAAAGAACAAAGGAAGCACATGTTGCACAAGGCCTAATTAACTCCACAAGATGATGTGGATGTAGCCAACTTTGCATCACACGATCTGTACTTTTGAGGTGTGTGAGATACCAGTGTAGAGATGTGAGTCTATAGCTGTTATTAGTTGAGGTAAAGGAGGAGGAAAGAGATAGATGCCGCTGAGGCAAAACAAGACGCTTTAATTAGTTGTGGTGAAACTCAGGAACTGCAAATCCTGCAGAAAAGCAGCCGCTGAACTCACAGTAGTGATGCTGTTCTTTCAGATGATAAGGACAGTTTACAGATCTCAAACACAGTAGAATATAATTCACAGCAGATCAAACAACAAACAAACATGCAGGACTCAGAGGTCCGTCAATAAGAAAATAATATGAAAATAAAGTAAAACAAGCTGCTTTGTACTTCTTGCAGCAGAGGATAGTTCTAATTTTGCAGTATCCTTTGAAGATGCGTTTGCAGCTCTCCTTGGTTGCACTGAAGGCCCTTACAAACCATGTAGGATAGAAGAAAACTCTGTGATCCACAGAGGTAACTCAACAACCTGGTTATGGAAAGGCAAGGAGGAGTCGGAAACAGGGGCTCTTATCCTGGTCTTCACCAGAAGGGGAACCACCTGCCATTTTCCCCTTGGTCTCCTTCAATGAATGGCGATCATCTAGGTTTTCACAACTAGTTGTGAACCACAATTAGGCATAGTGGGACACTGAGGCCTGCAGTCTTTTTCTCCATCTTTGTTTGGTTATCCCAGTTAAAGTAGACAACAAAGGTTAAAAGATCTATATACAGGCCAAAATGCTTTGTTCTTTGTTTAATGCACATGAGCTGATCCCAACAGATGTGTTGAACGAGCACTCCACAATGCAAGAAATTCAGGCTGCAAGCATCTCCATAATATGCTCCGACATGAGGCCTGATAAGATGCCAGATGGCGTGAGTGAGGGCTGGCTCATTTGATCCTGCAGGGCAGAGAAGGAAAAAAAGGAGCAGTGTGATAGTTCTACGGTTTGCACTTGAGAGCTAACTGAGTTCACTAAAATAAGTCTCTTGAAGAGGAGCAACATTGATCCTTACTGTAGACTTCATGCCAAAGGTGATGGCATGATCATTCCACTTGAAGCAGTAAATCAAGTCGATCAACTTTTGGGTTGTACTGCCAACTGACATCCTTTAGCATTGGCCACTGAAATTAGCATGTTCCCCAGTTGCAACATTGCTAAGACTAAGCTCATTGTTGAACTGATTGTGGGCTTGTAAATAAACTGGAATTGTTGATGTTAGTTAAGGGTTTTCTTTTATAAACAAATCCTTTCCATCCATTCCTCCATTGTCTGGTTAATTTATGCACTGACTGAAATCAATATCAGCCGCAACAATTCTCCCTCATCTTTCTTTCCCATACAATTAAACTCAAAATGAGACTTCTCTTGTCCCAAAACCCCTGGGATGTGTCCTTATGTATCATAATGTATATTATAAATATTGGGCAGCTGTGGTTCAGTGGGTAAAGTTGGTCGTCTATCAATCGGCAGGTTTACGGGCAGTCAAATGCCGAAGTATCCTTGAGCAAAGCACTGAACCCCAAATTGCTCCCACTGTTGTTCAGCAGTGTTTGAATGTGTACGAATGAGATAAGCTAATGCTGATGGTTCCTACTATATAGCAGCCTCTACCATCAGTGAGTGAATTGGTGTGAATGGGTGAATGTGACGAGTAGTGTAAAAGCGCTTTTAGAAAGACCAGAAAAGCACTATATAAGTACAAGTCAATGTATCATTAAATGACCACTAGGCTGTTAAATAGGTGGTCATTCTGATTTGAACATTAAAGAGGATATGTTTTAAGTTACATTGCAGTGTATGATGCCATGCCCTCTTGTAGGAACCCCTGTCCGCAAAGAAATGCATGAACAGAATTTTAAAAATGTTGCTAACACCTGACAAGAAGTGGAATAACAACCTTTAAACTAAAACCTATGGTTAATTAAAATGATAAAGATGAGGGTTTGGGACTTCAAATTTAAATGCAGGTTATGATAATGATGCCTCAACCCTATTGATATTTTTCCCCTATATCAGTCTCAAATATATCAAATATTTATTTCTGAATTATACATAAACAGCTGAATTATAATTACGTTTAAAATCAAATATTGCATATGAATCATGACTTTTACTGGTAAGGTCATGCTACTTTGCTGTTATCCTGTTGGCAGCTGGAAGTAAAAATGCAAATGCATCTAATGTCTGGCTCTCTTTGCTGCCCAGCTGCTGCAAACAAAGTATCCATGGTGCATTTTGATAATGCCTGCATGCAATCCTAATTTCAGCATCCCTGAGCCCAGCCAGTGGGTTGTATTATATGTCCATTCCAACTGTTACGACCAGCAAGAGAGTGAGAAAAAACTTCTCACAAGTTAAGACCACGTGGTGCCACTTGACCTTGTCAGTCTCCATTGTGCGCTTCATTTGCTGAGTTATCTAGTTGGAGTGGTGTGTTCTGAAACCTGTTAAACTGCTGTCTCACATTCATTACCCCTTTCCCCATGCTATGCAGTCCAGCAGCTTTTAAGTAATACCCCTAAACTGAACCTCAACAGTTCTGTCTCTGCTCCCTATCCATCTCTGTTCTACCAATTAGGGAATATGTCAGTGAAGGACAAGTATTCTATTACCTGTGAAGGTTAAAGGAAGCCAGACCTGTCCCTGATTAATCTGGTGTCTGTGTTACTGAGTGGAAGAGTATGTGCATCCACATGTATCTTTAGGTGTCATGTTTTACACTCACCTCATTGTAACTGACTATTTTTGTTAGAATCTTGAAGGAAGATGTGGTGGAGCTATTCAAGCCCATCAAAGAACTCAAGCCATATAATTCAGACAGAGAAGACATCCCTGTTTCCTGTGACATAACTAATCGATAATCAAATGAGCTATAGTTGATATTTATTTCACAACTTTGTGTTTTATTCTGCAATCAAAGTTCTGGTGCAGAATATCTCAGAACATTAAACAGCACTGACTTCTGATCAGAAAACTTTTTTGGTGAATATGGAGATAGTGCTGTTTCTGGAAAGTATTCAAAAAAAGCTCTAGCGTCAGATAAAAGAACGCTAATAAATGTTGATGCACGCACACCAGATTCACTTTCAAATAAAACTGAGACAGACAGAAAGAGTCTGACATAAACTAATATCCTTTTCTGTGACACCATGATTGGATATTTACTATCTCAATGCTCCCATTTTACACAGAAGAAATAAATCACTTTTTTTTTTTCATTTTTAACTTCTTATCCCTGCCTTTATAACCGCAGATTGGCATTAAAAGGGCATGGGTGAAATTAACTTGTCTCTTAGTGCGTATGTTTGGGGGGTTGCATTTCAGTCCCAAATCTATTTTGATGACACTGGGATGAGAGAGAGAAAACAGTCTCTGAAAGGCTCCTATCAAATGCCTGTCATTTCTCCCTCTAACCGCCTAATCCCTCATGGTGTGTGGTTTAAGGGCTGTCTCATGTTTCAAATAAACTGTTTGCCTCCTCTCTATCTTTCTGTTTCTCTTCCCACCCATGTGTGTGCATCTTACCAGCCCTCCTGCTGATCTATAAGCATTCCCTAAAGAACCAGACCTCCCATGGTTCCCTTTCAGCCATCTGGTGTCAAAAGATGGAGAGAGAGCGGGAGAGAGAGATACATCACATCCTATGATGACCTGAGGACAACCAGAAGAACCTGAACACACACATGCAAAACAATAGGCATACACAGACACATTTTTTTAAATGCATGCATGCATTTAAAAAAATGTTTTAGATATTTTTTATACGGTTAATTGACAGTCTTACGTGTCATATTATTAGTGTGATTTCCTTTAATATCTGTTTTATTTTACTGCTGTAAAATTTCAACAATTTTACCATCATCAATGTAATACTACTTTTTTCACTTTTACATTTAATTATTTGTTTATGATGTACCATATTTATCTAATCCTAACAATTGTAATTGTAATTGAATTTGTAAATTCTTGACTGCTTTGGTAAATTTGTCATTGATGCCGATACAGCTTGGCATGACTAATAAGGTTTAGAAATGAAATACTGAGATATTGGTTAAAATACATCAGGGAAACTATCTAAGAAGGAGTAGAGTCATGTCTCTAAAAGTACTATGGGAGATAGAGCCCTCAACTATCAGGCTCCTCTCCTTTGGAATCACCCACCAATCAGGGTATGGGAGGCAGACACCCTCTTTACTTTTAAACGTAGGCTTAAAGTTTTCCTTTTTGATACAGCTTATATTTAGATCTGGCTCAGGTTTGGATCAGCTCTTAATTATGCTGCTATTGGCTTAGACTGCCATAGTAACAGACACACTGGGATTCTCTATTTCCCTCTCTCTCCTCTGTCTATCTGTGACTTACTTTAAGTCTTCCTGTCCTATTGAAGTTACTAAGCATAGACCTTTCTGGGAGTCTCTGAGCTCCCTTGTCTTGTAGGTTCCTCTGGATCGCTGACGTAGACGGCCTGCTGTTGTGGACATCCAGACTCCAGCTGCTACGGACATGCCGGTCTCCAGCTGTCTCATTACTATTATCTGTCTCTCTTCTTTTGCTCTCTCTATCTTTCTTTCCAACTTGCAGATGGCTGTCTAACATGAGTCTGGTTCTGCTCGAGGTTTATGCCTGTTAAAAGGAAGTTTTCCTTGCAACTTTAACTTGCTAAATGCTGCCAAGTGCAATGCTCTTGGTGGATTAACCCTTTGGTAACTTCCGCACACACACAAAATGGCGCCCCTCCACTTCAGAGGTCGAGAAGCATGTGGTTTACAACCAGCCAAATAGCAAAGATCACTCTACGTCACAGAATGCCCTATCGTGGAATTTGACCAATCAGCAGAAGCCTGGAACACATCAAACTACCTGTTTCTCTGAAGTTGGAAAAAGACGCTTTAACGGCTCCGCCCACTTCAGTAAATAAGGCGCAACCTCAAAACAAACCCTGGTAAGTTGACAAAACTCACACATTTTATGGTAAGTAGTTGTACTAAGTGATGATGTGTGTTGTTTGTTTGTGTTGCATGCACAAATGCAGTAACAAAAAGTTCAACAGAAACCAGAGGTGACATGAACTGCACTTGCAGGTACTGATAAACTGATGTAAAAATAATCAAATCTTGCAGCCCTGCCTATAAAGAAATAATATAAAGAAATAAAGAATACATATTAATACACATTATTTTTTATTGCATGTGTTTAAATTTTAAGGCTACACGGATGTTTTATGGCAAGAGGAGGGATAATGTTGTTGTACCAGCCCACCCTGCCATCAGTGACGTTGATGAGGAGGAAGATGATGATGATGTGGCAGACCCTAACTTTGTCCCACCCACAAGGGCAAGGAACCATATTTGGTAACTTCGTTGACCTTGATTTTCTACATGAAAATGAAAATTTTGAAAAATGTCACAAATGTTAAATAGTCTTGTTATGTCCTCCAATAACACTCTAGGGTTGAAATTTTGAATTTCAAAGTATTATATCAATTAGTGCCCTTTAATGGGTTAAGCTGAGATAGTTTGAGTCTTGCCTGTAAGATGGGACTGGATCTTATCCTGTCTTTATGTGGTGCTGCTCTGTTTGTAAAGCGTATTGGGATAACATTTGTTTTGATTTATATGAAATAAAGATTGATTGATTGAGATTGATGTTGTTACATGTGTAAACTAAAATATTAAATCAAATTTGATTTCAGGTCTCACACAGGGCACTAAACTTGCCTCCTAAATAAAGATCATTGTTTGTCTGAACCATAACCATTTACACCATCCTGCAGACATTTAGCTCATTATAAACGGATAAATATCTGACTACATCTAACACCTCTTGACCATTTTATCTACAATAGCCATTAGGTATCACTGCCTGAATGTGAAGGCATGTAATGTAATGATTCCAGTCATTTAATCCCTTCAGCCAACTAGACAGCAGGGCAACTACTTATCTATGCTCTTGTTGATACTTGATATTGAGCATTAATGGGCTGACATCACTTGTGTTGGCTGGTCACACAAGCATGCAAAACCCCAAATGATCTTGGTCAATTTGCATTTATTTCATTCAAATCGTGTAGATCTTATTTGTTAGGTTTCAGTCATACAGGGAATCAGTTTGCTTTATGTGAAGGAAAGCACAGTAAATGTAAAAATAATTACATTGACTTAGGCTGATGTGTCTCTGACTCTTTGTGCTGTGCCAATGCTCTGAATCAGAGTCCCTGTAGCACTTTGTGCAAATTTAATCCAATTGCACATTCACATACTTAAAATATCACAAACATATGCAAAAGTACACTGGACAACAAATGTGCACATACACATGCAGCCAGCACACTCTCACAAAAACATACACATGCAGAAACATCCATAATTAATGAGCATACTGAATTATTTATAAATCCATAAACAAAAACACATGGGCTAAATACTCCATCACACAAAGCCCAAACACAAACCCAAAGATGCACACTAACAAACTACTAAACATTCCAAAGATAAGTTTACTTTTCTCTCCAGGTTCGGCCTCTGGATAAGTGGAAAGGAAAGCAGAGATGACAAAACACTACACAGCAGCACCATGTGAGACACAAGAATGAGAAGGTATTACTGAGGAGCAACAAGTCTATGTGTTGTGGCAAATAGACTCTGGTAAAACTTCATTTACAAGAGGTTATGCTTGGAACCTTGTTTTCCCTTTTTGGCTGTAGTTTTCTTTTTTCTTGTTGAGTCTTATACAACTTAAAATACTTATCCACTGAAAGTTTGGTGGAAACCAGACACTGGAAAACTGACTAATTTGGTAACTCTACTGCTTCAACAATTAATTCTAAAAAATTGCAGAAATTTCAAATCAAATGTGGAGACAGAATACAGATCAACATTATTTTCGGGTATTGATTTTCAAAGTTTCAATGCTATACTCCCACTAATCAGTTGGGCTTTTTCACACAGTTTAATAATTAAATCTCAAAATGATAGGATCAGACAGCTTACAGAGGCTTCCTTTGAAACTAATGCGCCAATAAAAACACAGAGATATGCACAGGTCTGCAAAGGTCAAGTGTTAGAGGTGCAGTGTATAGAAATGGGAATATTAGTGACATCAAGCAGTCAGATTCTAGTATGAACCTCTCCGTACCTAACCTTTCACATCACCTAAGCGGCGGTGACCGTGGAGGACCAGAAGCTCTCCTGAAAATGGCATTTAGTTATCTGAAAATGTGTCTTGTTACCATCAGACAAAAGAGTAAAATACATTATTAAACATTATAAGCTGTTGGTGCACAAGCTGAAACAAAATTTATTTCCAATAACAATACAATTTCAAACAAATACATGTCCGTTCTGAGCTCTTGTTGTCACTGCATAAAAAATATGTATTACAGTAACACAAAGCAGCAGTAGTTGCAGCTAGCATAAGCACCAGTAAACAGTGAGCCTGGTGACTGCACCTAACTTAGTAAGGTTTAGAAAACAAAAAAGTGAGATATTGGTTAAAATACATCAGGAAAACTAGCTAAGAAGGAGTTGAGTCATGTCTCTAAAAGTAGTATGGGAGGTAGAACCTTGAGTTATCAGGCCCCTCTCCTTTGGAATTGTCTAACAATCACGGTCTGGGAGGCAGACAACCTCTCATCTTTTAAGAGTAGGCTTAAAACTTTCCTTGAGATGATGCATGATTTAGGGTCATGATTGCAGCCTTCATGAAGAGACCCACTCCTTATGTAAAAATGCATACTTATTCTAAGTTTAAAAAAAAATGAAACTATAGTTTTAGATAAGTTATTATTCACTAATTTTAAAAATATTCCATCCCAAGTCCACCAAATCTGCTCTGCTAAATGCTGCTAACTTCTACACACTGCACCTTTAAGTGCTACATTGTCATATCAAAGTCATAAAAGGGAGCTACAAGATTCAATAGACTTCAAATCAAAACAAATAAGACCAACAACATATAATAATCATAATTAATAAATAAAAAATGCATTATCCACTCCTCCAATATTTAAATATTAAAACTGCACGAGTAAATATATATATATATATATTTATATTTATTTTATATATAATATATATATATATATATTTTTTTTTTAAATCCGTTATATTTTATTTAATATGTTTTCTTAATATGATTCAAATTTGGGAACGTGTGCTTTGACTGATAATATCTGTAAATGTATAGGTGGCAGCAGTTATTGTGTGTGGTAGACCGGGCCAGCCCCACAATCTCTGGATACTGACCTTTTCCACGCCTCTTCATCTCATCAATGCCGTGGCAGACACGCACTGCTAGCTGACAAGGTAAGACGTCATTCAGGCTTCGTATAAGTTGTTATCAGTAGATTGGCACAAGGGATCTACACTGTTAATGATTTTAAACTCGTTTGTATAAATCTCTGGAGTGAACGCGTCTCTCCCCAGAGCGCGCGTCCACGTCTTAGAATCAGCTCTGTTGTTATAGTGTATACATTTCTTTTTCCGAAGAAAAGCGGCCCCACAAGTCAGCTGCGCGCGCTGTCACTTGCAACTTGCGCCTTCATATTCACTAATGGCTTTGGTGACTCCAAATATTTGAAGATTTAAATAAAACGCTTCAAAAAGACGCACTTGCCTCGGGACGCTTTCTCTCTCTTCTCCCTCTTCTAACACAGTCACATTCGCCGCTATATATCATTGAGTTTTACTCTTGGAGGAACTGGACTTTTGGTCCTCACTTTGTCTCGCAGTGCATGAATAAAATGCAGAAAAATAGTTCAATTATCTTGTGCCAGAAATTAAATTATAATATCTATCTATCTATCTATCTATCTATCTATCTATCTATCTATCTATCTATCTACACAAATATATAGGAATATATAATACAAAGTGTTTTAAGTGTAGTTTCTGCAGTCTGCAGGACTTAAGACCTGCCCACAGAAGCAAAACCCCTACCAAATTGTTTGCTTAACATGATATTACTGTACTTGATTGTCCGACAAAGAGAATCTCGGCTTATTTGTCAAAAAGATGATGAGAAACATCTGCCCAAAAAATACAGATGAGCTGAAGGCTACTGTCAAAGCAACATGGGATTGAGTAACATTTCATACAGGC
This sequence comes from Notolabrus celidotus, assembly GCF_009762535.1. Taxonomy (NCBI): domain Eukaryota; kingdom Metazoa; phylum Chordata; class Actinopteri; order Labriformes; family Labridae; genus Notolabrus; species Notolabrus celidotus. Next base: position 14,817,122 of record NC_048285.1, read on the forward strand.
TCATCCCCTGCCACACCCCATTGATATAGTATTGGTAGAGGAGCACTAGTCAAGTACTGAGTGTTTAAATACATTTACTTTTTGGAAGTTGAACATTTCTGTATTTTAAATCCTTTTCTAGATTGACCTTAGGAAGTACTCTGATCATTTGAGGTACTGGATTTCTGAGCTGTGAGCTAAAATTTACAACAAAAAAAAAAAGATTCAAATATTTCACTTTACATGCAATGAATCGAACATATATATATATATATATATATATATATATATATATATATATATATATATATATATAGTAGTATATGTGATTAAAACAAATAGTAAAATCACTTTTAGAATTACTATTAAAAATGTTGATATTTTATTCCTGGTGAAATTAAGCATGCAAGTAAATTAAGAAATCAAATCTGATAGTTCAAATTTGGATGCATAAATGCTTGTTTTTTTGTGACTGCTCTTCTCTCTCTAGGAAATACCATGGCAACGGTCTCTCTTCATTCACACTTTGCCATTCTTCTTCTGTTTGCCATTTTCCTGACTGCATCCTTCGCCAATACTGATGACCTTGTAATCAATACAAAGCATGGCAAAGTTAAAGGGATCTCACTGTCTGTGCTGGGTGGTGGAGTACGAGCATTTCTTGGAATTCCTTATGGAAAACCACCTCTTGGGAATCTGAGGTTTCGAGCTCCAGAGCCTGTAGAGGGATGGGGGGGGCTGAGAGATGCTACCAAATATCCAAATTCCTGTTACCAAGTTCCGGATACAGCTTATGAAGGTAAGATTTATGTTAATGCAGTTGGACACAATCTATACACAGAAACTGGACATGTTCAGGGAGTTCTTCTGGGTGTTGTTTTTCAGTTTGACCCCTGAAGAGAGGAGGTTCAAAACTATGCCAGACCTTTTGAGTTGAAACTTGAAGGCAACAAGGACTACAAGGGGCCCAGAGACTCCAAATTGTTAAATATTGGGAAAGTGTCAGAAGAGGATTATTTTGAGTAACTTTTTAATTAGTAACTTAACATGAAAAAAGAAACTGAGGTCAGGTATAATTTAGATTTTTAGTTAGCTGTATTTCATTTCTTGCAAAAAAAAGTGGAACAAAAGTGACTTCATCATTTCCTCTTTCAGAGAAGTTATGACTAAGGTCAACTTGCCCCATCCAGTAGAATCCGTGAAGTTTACCTTATCAGACAAAACACAGTGGGAACAAGAAAGTTCAAATGTTCAAAGCAAATATTGAAGCTGCATCATGCTAATGACGCAAAATATTGGGTCACAGGTGTGTACATTTTTCACTCTTTCAGAGCAGGATAACATGAATGCAATTTGCAAAAATGATCCACAAGTATTCCGAGTGGAGGCAAAAACTCTCCTGCAAAATTGTCACTGCAAAAAAAGATGTAATAAAGGAATACAAAGCAGCAGTAGTTGCAGCTAGCATTAGCACCATTTTTTTTTACACTGTTCATCTTCTGCTGTGTCATGCAAACGTTATGTTTTAAATCCTAAATCACCAATCCCATCCCAAATAAGCCTACTGACATCATTGATCAGTTTGCATTGTAGTTGCACTTTGAAGAACAAAGTAAAAAGTAAAAAGGCATCAAAGCAGCATCTGTAAGTTCATGTTTGAATGAGAGATGCTCTTTTAAGTCAATGTTCTTACTTCAGGTTAATATTTCACTGCAGGAATGGTGGTTATATAACACCATGTAACACAAGCACACCCTTCCAAAGTATGTGAGTGATTCAAAGATTTATAACTGTCGATAGTAAATCATGTAATATAACTTGAATTTGAATGATCATCAATGTTCAGAGCCTATTTATCAGTTGAGCAACCAAAAGAGTTTCCGCTTTTGCACATACACAGATGTAATTTCATACTGGCTAAGTACCCCACCCAAGAAATGGAATTGGGCAGGGTCATGGATACATAGATATTTTTAGACATGCCACCTGTCAAAGGTTGTTTGGCAGCCAGCTGAGAGCCGTGCCAGGCATGTGTGCTAAGGGATTGCCCAAAAACATGATCTTAGTATAGATATGACAAAACAGAAAGATATGGACAGAAGGCAGAAGATGTTAGTCCAGTTTTTTATTTAAGTGGTGCTCTGTAAGAGGAAGACTAATCTATTTAATGCCTCTGCAAATATTAGAATGATATCAGCTTTATATATTAATCAAACTGAAATGAAGCTTCAGCTAATATCTGAACTCAGATAATAATGTGTCAGAGTACAGTAGAGCTTTAATATCACAAGCAACAGAGAAAATAATTTATTTTAACAGACTTCTGAGTATTTTTATCCTAAATGGACATAGCAGTAATTTTGACTGCATATATTTAGACAGTGAATAATTTATTGTGTGCTCAGTCAGTCAGTCAGGACAGTGACATCTCCAGATCATCACCCAAGGGGCATCTGCAATGACACTTAGATATTTGTTTGCAAATCTATAATGAGAATGGCAAATGAATGTTGCTCAGACCCCAAAGCTGATGGTGTGAAAGACAGAAAGCAGGCAGGAGCATATGGAAATGGAGAGAAGAAGGCAAGGAATAAACAAACACAAAAAACATAAACACTTAGGACATGACTCGTAAATGTCACAATGTGGTCTCTAGGAGCTGCATACGACAGGTGGAGATGACCTGTGCGTGGTTTAATTCACCCCCAAGCATCAGTTACAGTGATGCTTTTAAGGAGTATATGTCCGACCCCAAAATAACCCAATATTTTGTTCTAGTGAGTCTATTGAGAAGGAAACATATTATTATTTTTTTATTGTTTTGATCAGTTACCATTCATGCAGTCAACCACATTCCCTTTCCCCGTTTGGTATACTTGTGTATTATATATGCACAGAAGTGTGTTGCTATACATGTATATTTGTATTATATTTTGTATACTAAAATAAATACAATAATCAATTTCTTTAAATTTTACCAAGAAAATAATAGAATATTAATCTGATTTGGTTTACTGTATGTAACTATGGTATGTTTATAAATGTGCATGTTTATTAGTTTGTTTTTTTGTTGATGTTTAGGTTTATTTTTCTTTTCATTTCACCTATCACATCATTGCAGAGTCAGTTGATTTTGTGTTGATTATTTAAATTATATGCAAATAACGTTTGAGCAGTCAGAATGGTCTTTCTCATAGAATTCCAGTAGTTTGAGTATTAACTGCTAGACTGAAGTCCTAGTCAGTCTCTGTTGACCTGTATTATATGATAATTCTTTTCAGGGTTCGGAGGTGAAGATATGTGGAACCCAAACACTCCTCTGAGTGAGAACTGTCTGTACCTAAACGTGTGGTCCCCACATTTTGACAAAACACATCCTGGTAGCTCGGCACTCGTCCCTGTCCTTGTTTGGATCTATGGAGGCGGCTTTAATGGAGGAACATCCTCTCTTGACTTATATGATGGTCAATTCCTGTCTAAATCTGAAGGTGTTGTTGTGGTGTCAATGAATTACAGGTAAGAATTGGAGCAGAATTTGGTTAAAAAAATGTGGATGTCACTACTCTAGAGAACTAATTAGCAGTGATAAAAACATCATGATGTTGGTTTTATCCTTGACAAATTAGGGGTGGCAATGGATTTTTTGCCTGTGTTGCATAAGAACAAAATGACTCACAAATGCTCCCCTGGTGCTGCAAGTAGAACCAAGGAAGGAGTTAACAGGAAAGTGCTTATCACTATGTGAAATACTTGGATATGTATTACTGCCAAATCTCTTCTATGTCTAATAAATCTTTGGTTAAGTTTCGTCAACATCTTCCTCGTTCTTGTGCCTGTCTTTGATAGACTTGGAGCCCTTGGTTTCCTGGCTCTCCCTGACAACAAAACATCCCTGGAAATGCAGGCCTACTGGACCAGCGCTTGGCCCTCCAGTGGATAGCCAATAACATTGCTGCTTTTGGAGGTGACCCTTCAAAGGTAGGTTTTTTGGGTATTCTAAAATTAAATGACAAAATCTATTTGAATTGCTCAAGTCCCTAATATAAAAAAAAAAATTGTGTGTTCTGTTGATTACAGGTGACTCTGTTCGGAGAAAGTGCTGGGGCAGCATCAGTTGGCTTCCACCTGATCTCACCGGGCAGCCAGGGTCTTTTTCAAAGGGCTGTAATGCAGAGCGGCTCTCCCAATGCACCCTGGGCCACAATCAGCCAGAAAGAGGCCTGGTACAGGTAAGGTGCATTAGCTCAATTTATTATAATATCATTTATTCTGTTGCTTATCTTACCATACATCCACATGATATGTCAAGACCCTCTAATGTCCAGCTGAATCTAGAATTAGCTAATGATGACTTAGCTGACGACAGAGGTTTTCCAAATTCAGAAAAATGCACCATTTTGCACTTTAGATGCAGCTTGGTCTGACAGTTGTTATCTTTACAATCCTCCTCATCATCACAATCCTCTATCTCTGGCAACCCAGTGTCTCCACAGTATTAGCATGCTGGTGTCTCATAATGTCAGTCTGATTGTTTTGACTGACTTATTGCTCTCACTTAGTGTTTTGTCTGTAACAAAGTAATGTGGTCCATCATCGGTTAATTTGCATGGATTGATTGTATTTTGCTGATGAGACTTGACACTTGTGATAACGCTAGGTACATTGATACAATAATCCAAAAAATACACAACAAGAGGCAAAGGTCAACCATAATAGTCATCATGCAAATCTGATCGACCAGATTTATCTCTTTACATTTATTGGTTACAGTAACAAAACTGGATGGAGAGGAGCTCAAGGGAAGCTGATACTTTTCAGTGAGGGCATTATACCCTGCCAGCCCCCATCTCTCATTGGCATTGATTCATAAAAGCAGTGGTGTATTACAGCTGCAGTGCCCTCATGTCAAAAAATAACCCAGCTGAAGTGCCCACATAGAATATGTTCTTTTATCTGCCCTTCTAATGCATAACGCGTTAAAAAAACACTCTTGATGCCCTTCCATCAGATACAATCTGATAAAGTGCCCTCTGGGTGCCCTTCCAGTCGATAAAATGTTAAAAAGTGTACTCCAGGATTGAATGCAAAAAAAGTGCCCTTTGGATACCCTTGTAGTGAATTAAATGTAAAAATTGCCCTCCAAATGCCCCTCCAGTTGATAAAATGTCCTTGCCCTTTGCACACCCTCCAAATGAACTCAATGTAAAAAAATAAAGTCAATCAAACTAAAGTCAGTAAAATGTTAAAAAGTGCCCTCTAAGTGCCACCCCTGTGGGTCAGATTTTAAAAAGTGCCCTATAGATGCCTTTGTAGAGAACTTAATGTAAAAAAGACCCTCTGGTTTCCCTTGTAGTATATTAAACTTTAAAAAAAAGTGCCCTTTTGAATCCCTACCAGTGGATTAAATGCCAAATAAGTGATGTCCAGATGCATTTTTTGAGAATAAATTGGCATGTTGGTAATGTAATATAATTTAAATTCTATTTACTTTCCACCACACGTGGTCACAAAATTAATCACCATTCTGCAGGGACACACATGCATCTTGTTACCTCAATGTCAATATTCTTAAATTAACAACTGTGAGCATCAGAGGTTTGAAAGGAGGGACTTTTTGAAATTATTTTTGCCCCTTCCTCTCAAGCAGCCTGAGTGTGCCACTGCTTTAAATCACACTTCAACATGTATCCCCCATATTTAGTGCAATATGCTCTCTCAGTGATTGTCTTGTTTTTTCTCTACATCATCATCAAGGTCTTTGAAGCTAGCCACCCTGCTAGGGTGTCCCACATCTGACGCCTCTCGTATGGAAGCTTGTCTGCTGAAGGCTGATCCTTCGGAACTCAATTTGAAGAGTTATGAAGTTCTCCCTCAGCCAACATTTATAGCCTTACCCTTTGTCCCTGTTGTAGATGGGGTCTTCCTACCAGATTCAGTTGATGTATGTACGGTTCTGTATGTGGCTATATTACTCATTTTAGAACATTCATGTATTTTTAATATTGCACATTGATTGGGTGGGACACTGGGATTCAGATGACAGCTGTACAACATACTTTGAGTTTAAACAGCTGTTGTCTTTTTTCATCATCTAGCTTTTGTTTAGAAAAACAAAACAAATAATTTCTTTTTTCATGCAGATGTTGCTGAGTTCTGGGAGCCTTCGTAAGCAAGAGGTGTTGTTTGGCTTGAACAAGGATGAAGGGACCTACTTTCTAATGTATAACATGCCAGGTTTTGGCATCAACGATGAAAGTCTTATTACCAGGAAGGAGTTTTTAAAAGCAGTTGCCCTCGCAATGGAAAATTCAAGTGATAGTGCGAGAGATGCAGCCATTTTTGAGTACACAGATTGGACTGATGAAAATAACACGACAAAAAATCGTGACTTGCTGGGTGGTCTGGTTGGAGACCAAATGTTCTGTTCTCTTTTGGAGTTTGCTCACAGGTAAGAAAATAATTTCTTAATCTATACTTTCGTAACCATAATTTTTCCAATTTAGGGTTAGGGTTATAGTCTTCAAGCATTAAGGACAAAACTTTTATGATAATTTTGTAAGTCATCTGTTGCGATACACAAGTATTCATACCTGCACATTAAAATGAAATATTAAAATAGTGCTAAAAATAAGTATGCAGTTACAGTGTAGGTAATTGGTTCTCATGGGGGCAGTAGTTCTGTACACTGGTTGCCACACACCTTTAAACAGAGGGAAGATGAAGCAGCAGCAGAAGAATACTCAATAACCAGCTAGCTAGCTAATTTCCACAGTATGTGGCTTCTACTGCAGTGAAAATAATATCAGAGGAGATGACAGATGAAATTAAGTCATACTACCTTTTAAGTTTTTTGGAAGGTGGGGTGTTTGTGGTGAAAGTGTAACAGAATCACATAGATGAAGGCTTTAACGTTCTTTGTAAGTCAGAGGTTTTGGGTACTTGCATCCCAAAATTGTTGACAAATGGTCACTCGTGTTGGGTGGATAAATATATTGTATATGTATATATTTGTGTTACATTCATCTAATGTACCTGACCAAAAGAAGCACAGAAATACTTCTATACTGTTATTTATATCATTTTATTTTTACAGGTACTCACAACGTGGTGCAAAGTCTTTCCTTTACTCGTTTGACCACCGATCATCAGTCAATCCTTGGCCAGCGTGGATGGGCGTTATGCATGGCTATGAGATAGAATTTGTCTTTGGAATGCCTCTGAATGTGTCATTGGGATACACAAAGAATGAGGTGAACATGACCAGGAAGTTTATGAAACACTGGGCCAACTTTGCACGGACAGGGTGAGCACGATGAGGTTATCAATCAGTCACTCATGCTGAGTGAGGGCCCTTGTGTCGCCGATGAGATATCTTGATTGGGTTTTCTTTTTGTCAGGAATCCAGGCCTTGATGGAGCTCAGTGGCCCCAGTTCACCCCTGAACTGCAGGAGTATGTCACTCTGAACTACAACCATCCACAACAAAAGAGATTCTTGAAGGCTAAAGAGTGTGGCCTCTGGAACAAGCTAATCCCAAATTTACAGAAAGTCTCAGGTTTGAAACACACGCATGCATAACCCTACCTACCTACCTACCTACCTACCTGCCTGCCTGCCTGCCTGCCTGCCTGCCTGCCTGCCTGCCTGCCTGCCTGCCTGCCTGCCTGCCTGCCTACCTACCTACCTACCTACCTATCCATCTATCTAAGCACATACAGTTCTCATAGATAGAGCAGTTATCTTTAGTAGGAGGCAATGCGTCACATTCTACTAGGGCGGTGCTTGCCTTGTTTAGCCTGTGAGGGAGATATGTATCCTGGCTTCACCCCCTTTGCTCTACCAGATCTGGAGGTCTGAGTGGGAGGCGTGAAGGGTCAGTCATCACTTCACTGAGCACTGATCACATACAGTGTGAATAATATTCCTATTACTCCCCACAGAAACCATTATTCATACGAACACACACACAATACACCTCACATTTGCACATCCAGTAAGGGCACTAATGGCATGAAATGAAACGCTGTCAACTGTGTTGTCACATTGTTCCTAATAAATGACACTTTCTCAGTAACTCAAAATACACAATGTAAAGTCTGCTGGGTTAATCTATCAAAGTGTTTTAATGATTTAGATCAGCTTTATTGAATGTGATGGAATTATATTTAAAAAACGTGACTGTACTCATAAATAGGCAGTATTAAAAAGTCTATTGTAATTTTTAACATAATGAAAATTATTTTTCTTTACCTCTTTGTCCACAGATGACCTGCAGTCTTGTATCACAGCGAATGGGATTGCACTCAGCTCAAGTTACATGCTCCTAATAACTTTACTGGCTCTGACATTAATCTATTATTAGAGGAGAGATACTTTCATCGTGGACTTGACTGCTGCCGTGAACATTAAAATGGAAAGAGTGTTCAATGAAGATTGTGTTTATTTACCCAGAAATTGGTATTTAAAAAGCTGGTCAAATTATTTTGTATTGTATTGAGTTTGTGGATTAGATTAAGATTCAACCAAATAGACCATTGGCAAAGGAATCAAGTTTTATACCCATAAAACAGCATTAACAGTAAAGCTGTCACAATACAATCATTCTAAATGTCTATATGACTATAATGCAAATTCAATGATCTTCATCATACTTGTTTCAATAGCACTGCAACAAAAAATGATGTTATGGTTAATTTTGTTATTTTTGATTTTCAACCCGCACACCATGATACTACAGAAAAAACACTGAAGACCAACATGTGACATAATGTTAGTGACAGCCAATATAAATAAGATTGTCCTATATATAATAAACAACTTCTTTCATCATTATCATAACATTCAAAATCTAGAAGAAGTGTGTGCTGGTGTTTGTTTCTGCAGAAATCATCCTCTATGCTTTTATTTTGTTACTTTCCGGCTAATTAAGTCAGCAGTTTTGTGTGTCACTCATCCTCAATCACTGTACTGTGGAGTGAAGCATCCTGTCCGCAGTCCCCTGGTCAGGACTCAAAGAAAACATATGGCAGGAGACATTGTTGTCTCTCTCTCCTTTGGTCAGTCCATCTGCGACAGACATAAACATAACCTGTGTGCCTTTATTGGATGCTTAAAGGACCTAACTAACCTTAGTATTTGCTGACCTGTGAATAAAAATAGTTAGTAAGGTACTTGCTGTGAAAGAGGGCAGAGCAGAGACACACACACAGGAGCAGGAGGAAGGTGGCTTCAGCGGCGAAGAAATACAATTTGTGAAACAGAAAATGGTCCTTATTTCACTTTTATTGCTTTATTTTCTGAACTGGAAAACTGTCTTTAACTCTAAGTCAAGGGACCACCGTTGCCCTCTTTCTTTCTCTCTCTCTCTCTCTCTCTCTCTCTCTCTCTCTCTCTCTCTCTACTTTTGAAAGTAAAAAAAAAAGCAAAAAGACAAATATTGTCTCATTTTAAAGCATGTGGTATTGAAAATATAAAATGTGAAGTATAAACTTTTACAACCTTTCATAGCAATTGCTTTGAATATACCGGTGCTTCCTTGCTCATCTGGAACAATGTTTAAAGATGAAAACATTTGCACAAGCAGTGCTTCTGTTTTGTATCCTTCTACATGTACAGCTAATGCAATTTTTTATTATTTTTGGGACATAAAAAACAAACTGGGAATCTGAAAAGTGTACACAGGAAATGCTTTTGGATTCAATGTTTAAGTGCACTTGTATGGTAACAATCTGATTTTGTGGCTGAACTTCTGTTGACTCTGAACAGAAACATGTTTTTTATCATCCTGCTGAGAATGTCTCACATTCTTGCTTTACAGTAAGGCTGTCGCAGAAATTATGCATGCTAAGTGTTCAGTTGATCGTTTCATCTCAAAGACAATCAGGGATGCTCTTCACTTTTATTGATATATTGTCTATTGTACTGAAAAATAAAGACATTGCAATTAACAAAAAAGTTGATATGAGGTCTTCATTTATTTGAGGGTTCTTCAAATCAATAAAGGTAATGCATGTTTTGTGTTGACATACTTTGCATTTGTCTTGTGCTTCCTAATGCACACACCTAGAACATCTTTACCTTGGATTTAGTTTTTGTTTTGTATTCAACAGGCTAATTTTTCCTTTACGGGAAGTAATGGAAAGGGGTATTTTTGTGTTCATGTAACTGTCCTGATTTTTTTCAAAGAAATACAGCGGATAATGTCTTCTTGCAGAGGAAGCCATATTTCATTACGGTTTTGAATGTACAAGCACATTCAATCTAGTATGAAGTGGTTTATGTCTGATAGAGGGATGGGCATTAATTCAGTTTCGCTGTGGATATGCTCTTATGTCTATAGCAAAGCAAAGGTTGCAAAAACATGTTAAATTCTCATTAAATGTTACTCACCAGAAGATTATTTGTCTCCACCTGCTCATGTTTTAGTAGGGTGCAACTTTTTCAAATTATTATATATATTTCTTCGCCTTTATTGATAGGACAGCTGTAGATAGACAGGAAATGTGGGGAGTAGAGTGTGCGGAAGACATGCAGCAAATGGTCGCGGCAGGGGTCGAACCGGCGACCTCTGCTACGAAGACTATAGCCTCTACATGTCGGGCCCTTAGACCGCTAGGCCACCAGTGCCCCTGGTGTGGTGCTACTTAAGTTGAACAGTTTTGAAATAGACTCTGATATGCCAACTAAATTATCTACTAGATTAACTTCGTTACTTAACTATATTACCCCAAACTTTGGCCTTTTTTTTGCGTCTTGAGGAGGTTTTTGACGTTTATTATTTTTTTATTATATATGCAAATTTCTGTTACATTATTGAATTGAGTCCTATGACAATTGCTGAATTTTCCTCATGATAATATTGCAAATAAAAAAAAAGATACAAAAAAAGAGCTGTTTTGGAAAATACATCATCAGTGCAGAAACTTTAAGAATGTTTTAAAAGTGTACTAAAGCAGGGTGCCGTCTGGCCTTGCAGTTTAAGTGTGCATCCAATGATACAGTAGTCCTCTTTGCAGTGGTCACTGCTTCTACTTCCAGCTGCCCTATCTAGTAAGAAGTAGAGCACTATTACTTGTCCACTCTTGATTTTAAGCAACATAACTTCAAATCCATCCCACTGAATTTGTAGTTACAATGCCAAACATTTTCAAAGCCCAACATGTTCTTCTTAACAAATATCTAATCTTGTCATCTTAAGTTTATACAGTTTAGCATGCCTTGGTTCCTCGTTTCGTCACTGAAGACAATCAAGTGATAATAAACAGTGTTGCTGACCAAAGGTCACAGTGTTGTAACAAAAGCTAAGGAGATGTTGGAGAGACATGAACTGCTTTGGTTGAGTAACCTTGAATGCTGTTTAAATCCTCAGGAGCAAAAAAAAAGGAATAACATTGTTTGAGCACCTGGCATGTGCATGTGTGTGAGTCCAATACTCACAAAATGTGATGTTGGTGCTTAAGAGCATAATAGTTGTAGAAAGGGTGTATTTGCCAAACATGGTCTGTAGAGACAAAATCACTGGCGTTATCAGTGACATCACCATGCCCTCGTTTTTGAAAATGTTTGGTATTTTACGAAAACATTCACATTGTCTTCAGTGCGCCTCATCCATAATGGATGAAGATAGAGACAGTGAGCTGGAACAAGAGGCTGTGTGAGAGAGACAGAGAGTGAGAACGAGAAAAAGGCTACAAAGCAAAAAGAAGAAGACAAAGGGGATCTTTGTAAAAGATTACAAGGAAGTCTTTAAAGGTACAGGAAGGAGTTATGTTAGCCCCAGCAAAGCATCTTCTTTATGTTTAGACAAGGTAATGCTGTTCTCTTTCATGACCACAGGGATCAGGTGAAGACCAAAATGTACAGAAAATTTTGATTTTGGTTTGACATTCTCCCCACTCTTCAATGAGGAATGAAACTGTGGGATAGCAGGTATTTGTCCTTGGATGTATGTGTTGTGTGTTTTAAGGCTGACTTATACTTCTGCGTTGAATCAACGGCGTACCCTACGCCGGGGGTCCGCGTAGCTCCCGTACCTACGCCGAGGCCTACGCACGTAGCTGACGTGCACCTCCTCCAAAATGTAACTCCCCGTAGAGCCGACGCGGACCGCAAGCTCTGTGATTGGTCCGCTCGGCGGCATTGTGTTTCCCACATTTACAGCACTTCCGGGATCCCGGACATCGGCCGCACATCGGTCGTGTATTTCATTGCCTCCTCTCTATTCCTCATGTAATCATGTCTATATGATAAACAGTAACATGTATCAGCTGTAGATTAACATAACACGCTCTGAATCGCTGTGGAAAAGTAAACAGGGATCGTAGCGGGACCGGAAGCAGGCGACCGGCTATCAGAGAGACCACACTGCCCTCAAGCGTTTCGGCGGAGAATTGCTGTGCGACACGGACACATCAACGCACAAGTATGTGGTGCTCATGTCCGCGTCAGCCCCTGCTGCGTAGGGGAGACGCAGAAGTATAAATCAGCCTTTAGTGGCTCGCCATGCGTCACACTTGGCAGAAAAGTTCAAAAGATTGCTTGAATTATGAAAAAGGAAAAGACATTATTACTTATATATTTCTAAAATAAAGATTATACAGTATATTTCACATAACATAATATGACCTAATTAACAAGTGCATCCAATGGGGACTTTTTTTGCATTAAATCCATCAAATTATACAAACCTATAAATCCCCAATTTATACAGGAGGTGCCGCGTTGTGTTACGGCTGTGCCCAAAATTTGCTCCGTCCGACGGCGTGCCCTGCTGCACAGGACACGTATTTGGAGCGTAACGCAGCTCAGAGCAGCAAGGATCAGCTGGGTCCAGTATAGAGAGAACAACATACCTTTCTGTGGTTGAATTACTGCTCATTTGGATAGTAGTCTGTTACTCTTGTGCTTCTATCATCACTGAGTATGCTGCATAACTATACACATTTGTTTTTGCTGGTTTAGATGAGTTTAATATGAATAATTATGCACTACTTTGTTGTACTGTTACCTTCTGACACAGTTATCGTCTAAAAATCATGTTGGGGTCGACATGGATCACTGATATTTCGCTGTTTGTAGCTTACATCCATAATCGATGAGTATTTCTGATCTATACGTCTATTAAACAGTCAGGAGTCGGTAAATGTTGTTTTATTTTGAAATTGGAGCAAGTTGCACGCGATCCAGGTCGATCTTTTCTGTGCCGATTGACGCGTGCTGGAGGTGGGCTAAGTTGAAAATAGACTCGGCTCATATCTCTGGTGGAGCAGGGCGGTTCTGTACATTGGAGGGGCATCCAGAGGGCACTTTTTTACATTTTGTATATTTTATATAATTTTAGTGTTGCTAATATGTTTTATATATATATATATAAATACAGTGCCTTGCAAAAGTATTCATACCCCTTGAATTTTTACACATTTTGCCATGTCATAAGCACAAACTTAAATTAATTTTATTGGGATTTTATGTAATAGACCAACACAAAGTAGCACAAACTTGTGAAGTGGAAGGAAAATGATACATGGTATTCAAGATGTGTGGTGTGCATATGTATTCAGCCCCCCTGAGTCAATACTTTCTTGAACCACCTTTTGCTGCAGTTACACCTCCAAGTCCTTTGGGGTTTGTCTCTACCAGCTTTGCACATCTAGAGACAGCATTTTTTGCCCACTCTTCTTAGCAAAATAGCAGCAGTTCAGTCAGATTGGATGGAGAACGGCAATTTTCCAGTCTTGCCACATGTTCTCAATAGATTTCAGGTCTGGACTTTGACTGGGCCATTCAAACACATAAATATGCTTTGATCTGAACCATTCCATTGTAGCTCTGGCTGTATGTTTAGGTTTGTTGTCCTGCTGGAATGTGAACCTCCGCCCCAGTCTCAAGTCTTTTGCAGCCTCCAACAGGTTTTCTTCTGTTTTTATAACCTAACCCTGCTTTAAACTTCTCCACAAATTTATCCTTGACCTGTCATGTGTGTTCCTTTGTCTTCATGATGCTGTTTGTTCTCTAATGTTCTCTAAAAAACCTCTGAGGCCTTCACAGAACAGCAATATCTATACTGAGATTGAAGTACACAGGTAGACTATTACTAATAAGGTGAATTCTGTGAAGAGTGAAGGGGGCTGAATACATATGCACGCTACACTTTTCAGTTTATTTGTAAAAAATCTTGAACACCATGTATCATTTTCCTTCTTATTTACAATTCTGCACTACTTTGTGTTGGTCTTTCACATACAATCCCAATATAATTTATTTAAGTTTGTGCTTGTAACATGACAAAATGTGTACAAGTTAAAGGGGCATGAATGCTTTTGCAAGACACTGTATTTCATATGTGGATCTTTGGACATTAAACAAAAGTATTGGACACTAGATCAACATGCCATATGACAATTTTTTGCCAATCTATTTTTGTTCCTGTATTTGAGTCTGGATCAGTTTTAGTGGACCATCAGTCAGACCAAAATTGCCATTCCTGGAGTCAGCCTGGAGCTCTGCTAAATTCAAAACCATCACAGCAGAGTTAGGCCTATACCCTGAGATACCTTCTTCCGGTTTACCTCTAGAATACAGGCTATATGTACACAGTTCAAGTAGAGTCATTAATCTTATACATGAGTCATTATCAATAAATGTCAGTGTCAACTGCTTTCAAGCATTTAACTGTGCAAGCAGATTTTCTGAAGTAGCTTTAATATAGTTATAGATACACATTCCAGGCTATTTAAGTTTTTTTTTCACCTTGATCATTTCAAACTATACAAATTATAATTTTGAGCAACTAACAGCTGCTTCACAGGAGGTTTTCTGCATCCACTCGTGTCAGAGCCACAGCTTAGTACTCAGACATGACACTTTGACAGATTTCAGGGGTGAGCTGTGACTAATGGGCATGACATTGACAGCTTCATTAATTAAGAAGACAACAACTCCCACTGTGTGTCATGTGAAATGACTATAACCAACCCCCAGGCATAGTCAAGAAAAACCACACACTGTCATAAAAAAGGAACTGCTTGATGGGTGAAACTTATAACATTTGTTACACATGAGGAAGTAACGTTTTGGTCTTTAAAGGGATACCTATTTGGAATGACATTTGAAGGATTGCTTGCAGTTGACATTATCAGTGGACTGAAAATTAATGGCATTCACCTTTTCCTCTGGCTTTATACTTTCTTGCTTTCAATTTATGAATTAATTCATGTTTTCTTTTTTTCATTTATTGGCCACACATTGTTCTGTACCATGCAAAATAGGCTATATCTAAAACTTGAATTAAGTAAGTTAAGTGTTGGAATAATATCAGCAATATCCATTCCCAATGCAAGTGGAAACATTTCCACAGCTTGGTTTGAAGTGGTATTTTATCGCGTCAGGGTGTGGTTATAAATTCAAGCAGTGAATTCCACATCTCCGTTATGCTCTCTAACTTCCTTTATGGCTCCTTCCTGGCGTGTATGCAGGGAAGCCCAGAGATGTCCTTTTTCCTGTTTGATTCAATCAATCAGCTGTTGTCTGTTCCCAATCCAAAGGAGGGCCCCACTTGGCATCCTCACCAAATAAGATAAGATATACTTTATTTGTCTCCCGTTGGGGGAAATTTCTTTTGTTACAGCAGCTTACAACACGGGACAGGGGAATACAACAATGTACTAACATAGTTAAAAAATATAATAACAGTAATAATAGCAATGACAAGGGTAAAATAAAATAAAATAAAAATAAGATAAAATAAAATAAAATAAATAGAATAAAATAGAATAAAATAAAATAGAATAAAATAAAAGAAAGTAAAAATAAAATAAAATATGGCAACTATTACAGATATATACACACTATGTACACTTCTGTCTGATAAATAGATAGGTAAGTTATTGCACGATAAAAATTGCACCAGGTTATTTAAAAACAAACATACATAGAAGAATGAAGAACAGTGCGATTCAGATGGATACAGTAGTTATTTGTGAATGTGCTGATAAACAATCTCTGAGTCACTGCCGTAGATGTCCTGCTGCTGTGGACATTCTAGACTTGCGGCAAACAGCTACTACTACTACAACTCTGTCAAGGCAGATGGCTGTCTAACATGAGTCTGGTTCTGCTCAAGGTTCCTGCCTGTTGAAAGGAAGTTTTTCCATGCCGCTGT
The DNA here is from genome assembly GCF_009762535.1 of Notolabrus celidotus. NCBI lineage: Eukaryota > Metazoa > Chordata > Actinopteri > Labriformes > Labridae > Notolabrus > Notolabrus celidotus. The sequence goes on from NC_048285.1 coordinate 14,833,260, forward strand.
GACTCTCTAAATACTGCGAGGTGCAATCCTCATGGTATATTATGATGAGATAAGATCTAGTCCTGTCAGTAAGAGGGGACTGGATCTTATTCTGTCCTGATGTTGGGTCTTAGTTAATAATTTAACATGGAGTACAGTCTACACTGCTATGTTTGTAAAAGCGTCTTGAGATAATCTTTGTTGTGATTTGGCACTATACAAATATTGGTTGATTGATTGATTGATTGATTGATTGATTGATTGATTGATTCAGTCACATTTGGAGGGACAATATTTCTTCATTCTGATTGAAATCATTCTGAATGAGGGAACCAATTCAAGTGCACCATCTTTAAGAAAAAAGGCAATTTAAAGCTTTTTATTTCAAACTAAATATGACTTCATTCCTTTTTGTCTATATATTGTAATTTAATTTCTGTTTTTTATTTTCTCTTTTGTCGAATTAATTTGTATTGTGTTGAAGTTCTTGATGTCCCTTTTGTGTTTTCTGTACAGTACTGTATTGAATAAATCACTTAACAGCTCTGATGTTGAAAGTAATTACTGAAAAACCTAGAATATACTGTAACTTGCAATAGTATGACAGTACATGTAGGTCTGTTTAAGGGAGTCTCCCAGAGGCAAAAATGATATAAACTGTTTTCTGCATGACGGTTTGTCTCAATCAGTCAGCTGTTGTCTGTTCCCATTCCAAAGGAGGGTCCCACTTGGCTTCCATACCATTTCCATTGCATCCAGCAAAGTCCACAATATCCAGTTTCTGAGCTGCTGTAAATCTGTTACATTATGTAGAGTTTGGTATAATTACATGAGTTGAGCTTTGCCTATGGTATAGTTGTGAGGCACAGACCCATGGCTTCTGACCAATTTGTCTACAGTCTTGTCTTCTGGTCACTTGCTGTCTTAAACTGAGGATATTTTCAATAAGATCACTACTCCACAAAATGTATATACTGATAAGTGTGCCACCATATTTATTGAAATGCATGAATATGTCATATATAACTAATGAGGGGGAAAAGCTGTTATATGAATGGCGCTAACAGCCTTGCCCTCACTGCAGTGAAATGGTTGCTTGCAAAACACAGAAAGATGGAGAATTTTCCTTCACGTCAAGTAGAGTAGAAATGATTCCTCTAATAACTCGAGTAACTCCATTACTATGAAGCCCAAAGGCAAATTATTTTCCTCAAGACTTAGTTTAAATAGTGATGTCTATACAGCCTTTTGTGTTCACATGCACAGCTCTTTGTGTGGCACAATGCACTTGCTTCTGCCATTGTAAGGCGTAGACTACAACATCATAGCGGAAGAGAAAAAGGGTCAAAAAGAGCAAAAATAAACAAACAGTGGAAACAGACAAAAAACACTTCAAGCAAGATAAAATAAAAACACAGTGCAGTGTGTCTTTTCTGAATATGAATATGCCTACCTCAATAGCCTACATCAACTGCTACCGGTTCTCAACCAAAACCTCCAGTCCAGTGTTTTCCAACATGTTGATTATTCCAGGACGGGCCACCCAAGTTTATATTAGTATATTATTAGGGCATGAGCACCGACACGCAGTGGCGGCGAGGCCCTATTGGAACCCTAAAAATTATTCTCTTTCTTTCTTTCTTTCTTTCTTTCTTTCTTTCTTTCTTTCTTTCTTTCTTTCTTTCTTTCTTTCTTTCTTTCTTTCTTTCAGTTCACAATAAACCCCAAATGTTCATGCCCTAACGTGCCCCATTACTGCCCAAATTTCACACACTCATCAGGCCTGGTGAAAAATTTGATATTCTGTTGGTCTAATGCAAAAAAAACCAAAATGGCTCAATAAGCCCCCTTCAATTTTAATTTAATACTAGGACTCATTTACATTTAATTTCTGATATGTTTCTGCTTTTGTATAAAACTATTGCTCTTGAATTAAACAAAAGTGATTTTTTTTTCTAAATGTCTGAGCATACATCATTTCTTAATTAATCACTTGATTATTTCCAGAATAATCAATAGATTACTCAAATATTTGACTACTGCAGCCCTAACATCAAGACCACATGCAGTAGGTAATGATGGTGGTCCAAACAGTACATGTTCCTGCCCAAGCTTTAGCTAAATAGCCCCTCTCCATTTTATAATGTGGTATTAGTCAAACTAATGTTGAGGGTGCAGCTCGCCTTTTCACTTACAAACAACAACAAAGGAATTAAGTATTAAATACTAAAAAATATATAGTAAAGTTCAATGCTTTTCTGTTTTCCAGACATTATTTTCAGAGTTTTCTTCACTTCTGTCAGACATTTTCGTGTGCTTCAGATCAGAAACGCATGTCCTCTATAAACAGTCAGTAGGCTGCTTCCCCTCTCGTAGTATTCAGTAACAGGAGAGGATACAATGACAGGATGAAGGTTGGGCAGGGCTCTTGTATACATTGGCTAATATGATATATGTCCTTTTTGTGCAGATGAGTTTATTTCTGGTCCAACAAAACAGATTAATAAGAGTAGAGGACAAGGCACAGACAAAAAGACAGACAGAGAGTCAGGACAGCAATGGAATGAGTTGTAATGGCAAATATTCAGGTTCAAATATACTACAAAGAAAGATCTCTCTTCAACGCATCTGAATCAAACCTACTTTTTCGTTCACTAGCTTTACACTTTGATCTCTTGTGTTTTTCCACCAAAAGCTAACTCACCTTAAAGGAGGTTTGTCACAGCCCCAGTCATGTTGATCCCATTAGAAAGCAGCATCCAATTGGTTAATCCAATGAAAAGGGGCATTACAGGCGACCCCTGGAGTTAACCAAAGAATTCAGCTTTAACACCAGGGCGGAGTTGGAGCGCGTCTGCCCTCAACTGTCAGTTAGAAAAGACACCCATCATTCAAATGAGACAGGCGATTAGTGGAAGGACAGATCCAGACAGCTAAAGAGAAACACAGAAAGAAAAGGGGGTGTACAGGACGAGAGGGGCATTAGATGTACTGATGTTGGAGGGCAGAAAAACTGCTACAAGAAGGTGGAGGAAAAAATGGGGACACGACAGCAGCATGAAAAGGTTTCAGACAAAGAAGAGGGTCAGAAACAGACTGAGGGAGTAGCTGCCAGGAGAAGAGGAAAAATATAGGAGATAAAGAGAGGAAGGATGACTCTTTTTCATGCAGTCCAAGAAAATAAACACAAACGTCTCTGAAGAGAGAGAAAAATATGATAAAGGGACACACAGAGAGGGTAATAAAAGACTGAAGACTTTCCAAAATGAGAGGGATTTGGTTATACTGAACGATACAAGAAGAGGCAGCCGCCTTTCATCATGCTACTGATGAGAGGAAGCGGAGAAATATAATAACATCAATCCATGGATATTGAAAAGGGCCCTGAAAATGTTTATTTTTGAATCATTTTTATACACTGTATGGTTTATCATGAGGTGCTGGGATAATTTTTGGGCATGGAGAAGGAAAAAATAAACACATCTTTGTTTGAAAGCAGACGTCAAGCATATTTTTTCCTGATTTCAACTTTTTTCCTCATCTGGGCTCCTCCTATTGCAACAATTATTGTGAAGTCCTGTCACGGCCATTCATCCTCAAGGTCAGCATTCAATATTTAGAAATACAGAAAATATTGCCTGCCTCCAAACTCATACAGTATAATAATGCTATTGTTTTTAAAACAAAATGTCTGCAGGATGGAGACACACGCATACAGGGTTTTAAGCAGGCAAAATAGTACCATAGTTAGTGGGAGTGTTCTGGCAGTATATGGCATTAATGCTTTACAGGTTAGGATCGTGTTAAGGACATTTCAGATGGGTTTGCAGAGGAGTGGAATGGTTCACAATTTGAAGGTGAGGAATATTTTCTGAAACTTAACTTGACTTGTACTAGCAGTTGTGCTAGCAAAGAAGGCAAAATGCACGGTGACAACCCACAAAGACTTTTGTCAAGAGAAAGGGTGCAAATTATGAAAACAATCAAAAAATGATGAAAAATAGAAACATGCCCCAAATCAAAATATGTATTACAACTACCACCACTACAACTACTACTATTAATACTGCTACTACTACTAACATTACTACTAATACTACAACTACTACTACTCCTACTACAGCTGCTACTACTGCTAATACTACTTTTATTACTGCTATTACTACAACTACCACTACTGATACTACTGCTACTAAAACTACTGTGACTATTACTACAACTGCTACTACTACTTCTAGTACTACTGCTACTACTATTACTACTAAAACAACTATTACTATTACTTCTACTACTACATCTAGTAGTACAACTATTACTAATACTACAACTAGTATAACTACTACTACTACTATTACTACTTCAACTTTTACTACTACTACTACTACTGCTATTACTACAACTACTACTATAACTACTATAACTATTATTATTATTATTGTTGTTGTTGTTATTATTATAATGATTATGACTATTATTATTACTACTACTACCATTATTCTATCATTATTATTAGTATTAGTATTACTATTATTATTATGATTAGTATTATGATTATTATTATTATTATTATTATTATTATTATTATTATTATTATTATTATTATTATTATAAGTGTGATGACCACAGGCCTTTGGGGTCAGTGTGTGTTTTCCTGCATTCCTGCCCATGCTTTCCCCTTCCAGATCCTCCTTGAGTGCCTGCCCCTTCCACCTCGTTTAGGGATTGGCTTCACCTGCATGCTTGGAGCCTTTAAAAGCTGGTGAAGCCAAGATGGCTCTCTCTCTCCCTCCTGGAAGGCTGGTGCCTGCCAGGCACCCACCTTGGTTTTGTTTGGTTCAGTTCAGCCTTGGTTCCCTTTGCTTTGGTTAGCACACACAGTCTCACAGCACCCAACACCCTCCCCACTCTACTGATTGCTGACTTAATCACTAGTTTTTCTTTGTTGAGTACTTCAATAAATTATTTCTTTATTTAAAAGCTGTCACTGTGTGGACCTCCCTTTTTTGTAATGCTCTTCAACAAGCTGGGCATAACACAAGTTTTTTTCTTTGCTAATGAAAATATTTGAAGTGTTGCGTTGCATTGCGTTTGCACTTGCTGATTACATAAGAAGTGTGTATTGGAACTGTGTCATCAATTTAAATTTCAGGCACCAAATGATCTTTATTGTTTTAATTTTCAACAAATATCAACCTAACCTATAGTGAAAAAACACATCCATAATTATTTAAATTCACTAGGTCATGTTGTACTTTTTGTCTAGGCTAGGGAAAGTATAACATGGCTTGTAGTTTGAAAAAAAGAAGAAGAGAGTAATGGTAGCAAGGCTAAAGCAGACTGGTGAAAAACAATCTGACCCTAAACACTTTTTATGGGATTTTTTCATGGACTAAAGAGACTATGATGCTTGTTGGACAATGGGGGAGGTGAAGCCATGACTGGACATTTGGGGTTAATTACGTCATTTGAATGAATACAATACAAACATATTATCACAGCAGGTAGGGAAGCAACTGCATTGATACAGTACCTTAATAAAAAGGTCAAACACACGTGTTGCACTTAAGCAGATGCTGTTCCTTTTAATGCATTGCAGGACAGACAGAGCCCTCATAGCAAACCATATGACATAAGCTGATTTGATACATGCATGATTAAAAGCGTCACTCTGTTGGAGCATGGCTGTCTGCTGTGCAAATGGCTTTATGAGTCAAAGGTCGCCACATGTGAACTGTGTGCTTATGTGGTCAACAAGCAACTGCTCTTTTACTAGACTGATTGTAAACACCGCTTAAGGATTTTAAATGGAGGAGTCCAGGGGCAAAATAAATATTTTTCCTCAAGAGTATTGCATGAGCAGATGTTACTAAATGATAACAAGATGAATTGCCTGCTTGACCTTGTTCCAGGAGGGGGAGGCTACAAAGAGTTACAATAGGTTGAGGAATATCTGCATCAGGTCATGAGTGATGTGAATTTAGTTTATTCTGTGTTATTTTTATTTGAAAAAAAAGCTATATCCTTTCATTGAAGAAATATACAATTCCTCTTCTCCTTTTTTTCCCTGAGACCTGCGTCACTGAGAAGGTTGAAAAGATGGCTAGGACAGCAAAGAATAAGATCAGGAGTCATCCAGGGATGGACTGTCCTTGGGTATTGTCACTGAATGATAAGTGAAGTTGAGAAAGGAATGAATCATCATATACTCAATGAAGTGGTGCATGAAGTAAATGATGGAGCAGAGGTGTAACACATGCTTGAGGTTGTGGCGGAAATCTGAAAATGAAAGACTCAAACTAAGACTAAGTTTGTTCTTGTGAGCTTTATTCCGGCCTTCAGTGAGCTTTGCAAAGCGGTCAGCTGGCAGCGTGATCTGACAAGTGAGACAAGGGCTGCACAACTGACCAAGAGTGAAGATTCAACATGGTATTTATTCTCTTCAGAGTATAAGATGACTGCATCGTCAAACATATTCAAAGAGCTGTGAGACAAACCAGAGAGCTCTTTACGACCTCTTGTTTCCTGGTCACCTACGTGACTTCTCACCCCCTGGTCTGCTCCTCAGCCATGTGAACATATAACAATATGCAAATCACAGAAGGTCTGGTGTGTGTGTGTGTGTGTGTGTGTGTGTGTGTGTGTGTGTGTGTGTGTGTGTGTGTGCGTGTGCGTGCGTCTTTATAACTTCTAATCAACACAGGAATAACATTCTATCATGTCTGTATCTTTCCAGTCACAAAGTCATCTCTGCACACTCATACCCTGTTACCAGAGAGGTCTTTTGAGCAAGTTGCAGCTAACAAACTATAACTTTACTGATGTGGAACTCATGGAGGATACAGGGAGAGAATAACAGCTCCTGTTTTACCAAGAACTTGAGTTCAAACATGGCAATACATCAGCCAACACTGTGAGATTGTTGATGTAAGGAAAACTGCAGCCTCTAGCGGCAGCAGGCTTTGGTTTTGAGCCCGGTTAAATTAAAGCATGATCTGATTAATATCACCCCCTCGCAGTAACTGATGGATTACAGTGAGATTTTTTTTGTGCCTGCTGCCATATTTAATCCCTTAATCCTCAAATCAAAGAACATGGTACAGTAACATGGTGTATTATCTCTCCTGCTTACCTTACATACTATTAATACTGTAACCATACAAACATGTGCCACACAATTACCTGTCAGAGAATTGCTTGAAGCACCTGTGTCTGTATTGCCACACTCTACACTCCTTTTATTTATACTTTTTCTTTTAATGAATATCTGTTACATTCAACCTGCATAAATTCAAACTGCTCAACTTATTCATTTTATTAAAACATTACTGAGTCTTTTCTTTTACTGAACAACACATTTCATTCCCCGGTCTAACCTTATTCATAGTAATTTCAATCCGATACGTACTTATTTTGTTTTGCTCATTCTGTCCTTTTAATTTCTCAAAGAACATTTATTAATTTATCCTCGTATCACAGTCAAGTGCCAAAGTCATTCACAGAGACAAAGAGTACGAATAAAAAAACAACAAGACACATGATTGCTTAGGAACTGTGTAATTACACCCAACCTGATTCTAGATAACATTTTTTATACATTGAGGATGTCCTTAAATGCCCCATGAATCAGCAGGCTTAGTCATGCTTCTAAAAAGTATTGCATACCTGCTAATCATTAAAAAAAAAAAAATTCCTTCGGCACTAGAGTAAATCTGGACTAGCAGTGTTATCCCATATAATGACAATGTAACTGTGTAAAGGTGGCATTAGTGCACAAGCATAACGTAATTCACTATTTCAAATGTTCCCTTAATGTTACTTTATAACAACAGACGTTAAGTGTGAGGACAAGACTTGTCACTGACATAGCGTATCTCAAAAAGCCATAACAAAGATGCAGAGCAACATTTGGCAACCAGCTGTGCTATGCTAATAAAACAGAAGTAGGATAAGGCTCATGTAACATGAGCTTGACTGTATAAAAAATGGACGTAGTGTCGGTGACCTTACCCATCTGTTCCTCCTGTTTTGAATTTACATAAGACATGGTACCCTCAATCACTGCATTAACATGAGGGACATACTGTAGGCTCTCTTTCTCTTTCTTTGATCACCTGCAGATCTTGTGTCAGGCGCTGCGGGTGATTAGGCACGAGGGGCGGATAGTGACGGGAGATCAGCCAGTTCATTCTGACTTGGCTGCAGATGGTGGTCTCATTAGGATAAAAAAAGGAAAATGTAAAAACAATTGGAGCATTCTTGGGAAGCCAAAAAATAACATGGGTGCCCTGCCTAAGTAACGTTTATGCGAGGAAAACACTGACTATATTTCGATTCATTTCAGTGTGCTCGTTCCCATGACAGGAAGATGGGTAATAGAGTACAATTAGATGTACGGTATATGAAGCATGTGACATGTAACATATATAGCAACTTCCACTCCATTGGTTTATATAGAAATGGAAGAATGAATGGAGGCAAATCAAAAACTAGATCTGTGTTACTATGTTTTAGTGGATTTAGGAAAAAGTTTAAAGTCTGAAATATTTACAAAAGTTTAAACTATATCTTGATAAGTTTTGAAGTAAAAAGACGTTCGTGTTACTGTTTGAAGGCTGTATAAGAGTGCTTCTGAGTTCACCATGCAAAGAGGTATTTGCTTGACTCACTGTTGACTCTCCTTGCTTCAGGGGAGTATGTGTTAGATTTAAGAATCAATGGGAATAGTCATTTTAACTTAATAAAAACATCTAACACCAAATATGTGTGGACATTCCAATCGTTGTGCTTGGAGAATAAGTGAGGAATTGAGGAAAAAGTAAAAAAACAGCCTGCTCTCTTTCATCTCTGAGAACGGTTTATAACCAACACATTTTTGATCAGCCAAACTGAAAAGCTACAGTTAAAGGAGTAGCCTGCATCATTCATTAACAGCTTCAATTCTAAATTCTAATTCAAGATAAAGCTTTTTAACTCTGCCTTTCTAATCACTATTTCCTTTTGAAGAAAGAAAACTTTTTTTTTCTGTTAACAGGGGCCTCTTCAGAAAAGAGTCTACCTAAATCATTATAAAGAACAGTGACGCAGTACTCAAAAACCTTCACTGCACCTTATTCATTTGATCAATAAATAGAGGAGTACAAAGATGAATAATAAAAAAGTGATGTCTTCACTTCTTCTCTCCATCCTCTCCTCTTCTACACTCTTGGTGCATCCCTTTTGCCAAGCGCCTTAGCGTTGAGCTGCTCTCTTTTCAATACCGCTGATTAAAAATGTCTGATGCATCAACACGACTAAGCTGATTACAGATTTAGTTTCCCTGAGTAAAGGTTTCGCAAGAGTGCCAGGGAAAAGTGAGAAAGAAGCATGGAAAAATAGAACACACAGAGTCAAGGCGATGAATTTTGTCGAGTGTCTAATTTTTTTAAGTATGTGTGAGAGAGGGTCCGCGCTCCTCTGTATCTGTGCAAATCGCTTTGAGTGCAACTGAATTAAAAGTGTGTAGCTCTAAGATGCAACGCTCTCAGGATGGAGAGGACAGGGAAAAAAAGATGGTGTGTGATTGTGTATTTGTGTGTTTGCTGTGATTGTTAGTACACAGATCATGCAACAGAAGCAATGTTTTTATGATGAAGAGAACACAGACTAATTATTTCCTGTCTGCACTTATGATACTATACTACAAACTATTGTGCCTCTTTCAAACAATGAGTCCAACAAAATTTCAGAGAATTTCTTTGACACTATAGTCCAGGTTTTTTTTTTTTGGACTTGCCCTTTTTAACTATGTCCACCATATTGAGGGTTCTCACTGTCAGATGTGCTGTCACCTCTGCCAATAGTAAGTTAGTTATGTTGATGGGTACATTCTGTTAAAGCATGCAGAAGGAGGAAATGTGTGTTTTGGACGGTCAACCAATCAATTGCCGTATCTGTGATCAGATGACCCCTGGGGCTGTCTCAGACCAATAAGAGATATGGGCGGGCAGGTACAGCGTACTCATACGTGGGAGAGGGGGAAGAAATGTCGCACACAGGTGGAGCGAGCATTGAAAGAGAGAGAGAGAGAGAGAGAGAGAGAGAGAGAGAGAGAGAGAGAGAGAGAGAGAGACTGAGATTCTCACTTCAAGAGAAAAAGATAAGAAAAACCTATGAGATTATATATGCCTTATAACACAAAAAAATACAGGCGTTCAAAAGTAGAGAAAATGACTTAGACCTCAAAGGGTTTAACCTGAAGTTAAGTTTAAATATTTACGATATCTTTATCATAACTTACCAGACTTCGACTTTGTCAGCTTTTGTGATTCTGACGGTCATTGTTACTTATTGTATTGCGCCATGAGCCTTCACTGTGCCTATTATATTGTTGTTAGTAGCCTTAGGGCCTTTACAGTCATCATGCTATACCACATCACCCTTCACTGGATTTATAATCAGCTGCAATAAACTATATTTTAGCATTTTAGAATGCTAGTCATACTTCTGCATTTATTTTGGTGAAAGTAACTTAAAAGTAGTGTAATGCATTACAATTCAGTGACAGTAATATTGTAGTGTAACTAATTACTTTAAAATGACAGCAACTAGTAATATACAATGTATTACATTTCAGAAGTAACTTGCCCAACACTGCTGATGAGCTAGTTTACCATCAAATGTTTTTATTCGTTTGTTTGTTTGTCTTTTATTTTTTTGTGGCTTTTTTGGGCAGCCTCCGGTGGACATTTGTGCACCTGCAAGTTCTTTTGCACTTCTGCATTGGCTGAATTTGTCAGCATTAGAGGTAACTACTTGGTTAACACATCGGCTCATCCAGACATTACATGGATTTGGTATGCGTGGAAGAGCAGGGGGAAGTGTGCATAAAAACTGTCTTTTCAACATGCAGCCTAACAGAGTAATGCCCAAATTTTCCAGAGTACAATGCATGTGGGGAATGCGCTTCAGACTCTCGGTTCACCAACAGTGGCCTGTCCGTAAAACCAACCAGATCATTAACCAGGAGCTTTCCTGGTTTTGTGACAACGTATGACTCCTCTAAAAACACTGTCATGCTCTGTTCACACTCAGCCACACTTCTTTGGCCCTACGGCAAAAGAGGTTTACAACAGCAAGCATCAGTGAGCTCTGCCCTAGAGCTGTGTACACCCTGGTACCCACTCCAAACTGCAGAGGACAAATGTCCCTGATGAAATATGATTTGGGAAATCAATCTGACCTATTGTACCCACATCTTTCCCCTTGACTCAGGGGAAAGTAACAACATTCATCCAGCACGCATTCTGAATGGTGTGATGTAGATTAGAAATCAAACTTAATCTCCCAGCTGCTGACATGTGACACAGGCTTTGTTGCCTTGGTACTGCGGACAAACTAAGGCAATAACAAAATGATGCTCATGCTGTTATTATAAAACACTTCTGCATGGCTTCAAAGTCAGCTAAATGTCTCTGGGCTAAAACATTGTCATGACATCACACAGTCTGTCATTCCGGCTTTGTTTCAGTTTGTCTGTACACAAATGCTGCATTGTAAAATGAGTGAATACATTTATATTTCTTTTTTCAAAACAAATCATGTTAAGACTGTGATGGAAAACAAATAGGATATGCTGCCTAAAGCATGAGAGGATTATCAAAAACTGGAAGACAATGATTTGCAGAATACAAAAAAATAAAGGGAAAAAAGCTCAAGGTCTATTATACAGAATACATACAGTGGATAGCAAGAGTCTACACAGCCCTGATAAAATGCCAGGTTTTGTGATGTAAAAAAACGAGACCAAGATACATTATGTCAGAACTTTTTCCACCTTTGATGTGACCGATAAGGTTAACAATTCAATTAAAAAAAATCAAATCTTTTAGCAGGAGGAATAAAAAATAATAAACTAAAATAATGTGGTTGCATAAGTGTACACACCCTCTTATAACTGGGGATGAGGTTGTGTTCAGATTTGACCAATCACATTCAAACTCATGACAAATAGTAGTCAGTATACACCTGTCATAATTTAAAGTGACTTTGATTAATCCCAATAAAGATCAGCTGTTCTAGGAGGATTTTCCTGACATTTCCTCAGTTGCATCTTTCAGCAAAAGCCCTGGTTCACAGAGAGCTTCCAATGCATCAGAGGGATCTCATTATTGAAAGGTATCAGTCAGGAGAAGGGTACAAAACATGTTCCAAGGCATTAGATATACCATGGACCACAGAGAAGACACTCATCATCAAGTGGAGAAAATATGGCACAGCAGTGACATTACCAAGAACTGGAAATCCCTTTAAAATTGACGAAAAGACGAGAAGAAAACTGTTCAAGGAGGCTTCCAAGAGGCCTACAGCAACATTAAAGGAGCTGCAGGGATTTCTGGCTAGTACTGGCTGTGTACTACATGTGACAACATCTCTCGTATCCTTCTTTTCGGCTATGGGTAGGGTGGCAAGACGGAAGCCGTTTCTTATGAAGAAAAACATCCAAGCCCAGCAAAATGTTTGAAAAAAAAAAACATACATGAAGCCTCCCAAAAGCATGTGGCAAATGTTTTATGGTCTGATGAAACCAAAGTGCAACGTTTTGGCCATAATTCCAAAAGGTATGTTTGGCATAAAAACAACACTGAACATCACATAAAGAACACCATACCCACAGATAAGCATGGTGGTGGCAGCATCATTCTCTGGGGCTGTTTTTCAGTAACAGTAACAGTAACAAAAAACAGTCAATTTTGGCTCAAGACCTCCAGGCCTCCATTAGAGAGCTGAAGATGAAGAGGAATCTCACCTTTCATCACGACAATGAACCAAAGCACACATCCAAATCAACAAAAGCATGGCTTCACCAATAGAAGATTCAAGTTTTGGAATAGGCCAGCCAGAGCCCAGAACTGAATCCAATTGAATATCTGTGGGGTGGTCTGAAGAGGACTGTGCACAAGACATGCCCTGGCAAGCTGATGGATTTGGAGCTTTTTTGTAAAGAAAATTGGGCAAATATTGTCACGTCAAGATTTGCCATGCTAATAGACTCCAAAAAAAAAAAAAAAAAAAACAGACTGCTGTAATAAAATCAAAAGGTGCTTCAAACAATTATTAGTTAAAGGGTGTGTACACAACCACAACCATATTTTATTTTAATTTATTTTGTTATTCTTCCCTCTTAAAGATTTCAATTTTTTTTTCAATTGAATTGTTCATGTTATAGGTGACATTAAAGGTGGAAAAAGTTCTGACATGATTTATCTTCGTTTCATTTTTTTTACATCACAAAACCTGTCATTTTAACAGGGGTGTGTATACTTTTGCTATCCACTGTAACTACTGACAGGCTTCATTTATTAATTGTGGCCATATATATATTATCATTTTTTTGCCTTTGCCTTTATTATGCCTATGTATATTGAATGTTTCATGCATTTTTTCATAGTATTTTAAGACAGCTTACATAATGTAAAAGTTGTATAACTTAAATATGAGTCCAAATCACTGGATTGTACGCCAAATACTATCAATCTTTTTTTTAAATTAATCATACTCATCAGGAAAAAAGAGAAAGAGTTTAGGTTTTTAATGAACGTAGCTTAATGCAAGTTGAGTCACTCCTTTCATTTGATTATATGACCTGTTTAGAAGTAGCCTTGTTACCCCTCTGTGATCTGTGTTTCCTTTTACGTTGGTTTTATTGCTCGTTTCTTACATCAGATGTATTCTTCTGTTTGAGACAGGGGTTTACAAGGCAAGAGCCAAGGGCTGCCATTTATTTGACCCCTGCTGCAACAATCAACACATTTGTGGCTACTAAAGTATATAGTTCACAGAAGGTGGTACTATTGCATTATACTTTGAAAGTGGTGAAAAATGCATTACTTTCTATGCAACGATTCTGACTTGACACTGTATTCACTTTGTTATTAGAAAATAGCAGACAGACACGACTTAAGACGAAGAGACTCAAAGCACACATTCAGCATCAAGCAAATTGTAATGATATGTAAAGGGCCCATCAATTTCAGCAGCGGCATGTTGACAGCGGGACCTGGGAGTGATCCCCTGACCTATTGGTTGAAAGACAACTGACTCTAGCACTATGCCACAGCTTCCCCCAATTTGGTGAACTAGTTGTGTCTTAACACACAAACAAATGCATAAATAATGTAATGACAGTTGTTTTCTAGTCATATGACGAGGAGACAAGCCTGGGTTCTGCTTCTTACAGGGATGTCAGCTTTGCCCTGTGATGACCTGCAGTCGCTCCTTTTCCAAGATATCCATATAATCAACTCCAGTACGGATGTTGTTGTGAATTATGCTCAGCTGTTTTCTGGTACATTGGTTGGATCTTAGTGTCCACACAAATACCTCCAACAAGGGGACATTAAGCATTTGCCACAATTGCTAGAAACAGTTGCTGTCACTCATGAGGTATATACCCATCTAACACTTCCATAACTGTGTGAAAAAAACAGTTCTGTTGATATATTTTATTAATATAATAGATATCTGGGCTGTGGGATGACCACACTCTACAATAAAACACATGAGATGCACATGCAGATAAAAAAAAGGGGGAGGGAAGCATTCATCCAGAGTGGTGTCTTTGATCTTCAAAAGACAGGACCATAAAAACACATTAAGGTGAGTGTGCACACATATGCTAGTCTGTGGGTATGTCTGTGCATACATACTGCGTGATTGAATGGAAGACAGGGAGGGGTAAAGAAGATGCAGTGGAGAAACTGAACAGTTATCACAAACTGCCACAGGCACTTAACCCTGGGCTGTCTCAACACATTTACACACCAACAAACACATCGATAGACACACACATAGGGACACAATGCGCACTCAAGATGATGTACTGATACTCATGTATACATTTTAGCCTATTTTTGAGACTAAGCTAAATTTGAAGAAGAAAACTGTGAAGCAGTGCATTTATTTTCATTCTGTTTGTGACATCAACAGGTAAACTGCTGTCTGGTGAAATTATTTACCTCGCTTCCTCTGGCATTTCACTTCACTCCTCGTTTTACTTTCAATGCTGATGAGTCCCATGTGGAACTGGGGCCATCTGCAATTATCGGTGGAGGACTCTGGGTGACAGGGCGAAAAAGAGAGATAGAAGACAAGGATGAGAGTGCAAACAGAGCAAATTTAAAGACTCAAATGGGATAAAGACAAATCAATAGAGTACTGCTAATAAGGTTCGAACAGATAAAAGAAAAGACATGAAAAATCAAGACAACCTTAGAAATCTATGGTTATTTTACTTACTCCAAACAATTACTGCCATATGTGCATTCTACATTGTGTGATTAAGCACATCATTGATGTTGTTTTGCTTTTTCCCAGACAACAGAAAAAGATCAATTTCTTTAAGGCAGCAGATGTACTCATAATGAGTAGATACGTTTGTTGAAATGCGTCATCACAATGATATCTGAGCAGCCAGCAGCATAACATTCCTAACAGGCACCAGATCATGGGTCACTTTCTTAAAGGGCTCATATTGCTCAGAGCATGACTTGAGCACCAGAAGCCTCTGCTGCAGGATCAGGGGCTAATAGTTGGCATTTTTCACTCCCAGTCCAAATCATCTCACATCCTCTCGCTTGATCCAATGACCTGCTGGAGTGAGGATGGCAAAAAAAGTGATCAGTCCAGACTCTGGGTCAAGCCTCTTTGTAATCACGGCGTTGACAAAGGTAAGCCATTCTGCTTTACCAGCTGAGGTGGTGGATCAAGCCTGAGCACTTTGGATTGACTAGACCACTGAGGGCAGACAAACTGAAATTTATGACTTGATGCCATGAAGAGTTCATGTGCTGTGAATCCTGCACCTGGCCTGCTGCACTGTATGCCAGAGACACTGCACCTGTAAGACTGGTGAACCAGCCAAAGCAATTGAGCGTGCATATTATAGTGCCGTCATGCAGGTCAATGAAATACCAGTTTTTAATAGGGTTTTTTATGTCCAGGCTTGGTGTGTGCATCAAGTGTTACATCGGGCAAGGATAGCAGCCTTTGGACTCTGAAAATACTGTTTATTATAACACACATACAAGAAAAAGGAAGCATGCATCCAGAAAAAGGAAATGTGCAATGAAAACAGACACAAACAAAAAAGAGGGGCATTTTTGGAGAGACAACAAAGAGGAAAGATAAAGGTGGAAGCAAGTAATATAAGAAAGAGGAGGGTAACAGAGAGAAGGAAATAGAGGTTAAGAGAGAATTAAGGTTCAGTAAGACAGAGGGGAAGGCAAAGGTTTGGTACAAACAATAAAAAGACAGAGAGAGAAAGGATAAAAAGAATAAGACAAAAAAAATTAAAAGGACAAAGAGAATGGGAGGAACACATAGAGTAAGTACCCTCATCCTGTCGTCTGCTGTTTTAAGTCAGGCTCTGGGTCATTAATCAGACTATCACAGCACAGTCTAAGGTAATTAGCCATCCATACAGAACAGGAATTAAACACATACACACATACTTTGACACACAAACTCTTCCTATCTCTCACACATACACCCAGTACCACACAAGTTCTACATGAGACCCTCCCATCCGTACTAAATGTTGCAAACACACAGGTTTTTTCCATTTAACACATGCGTAGACACACTTAAGGAGAAATGCAAATGCATATACAAGCACGCAGAACTTATTTTCTAAACAACACAGTGTGAAATTAGAGCGCTCCAAGGTTTTGCTCTGTGACTACAAACCAAGATGGAGACTACAAGAAACAAGTGGTGCCTTTACCACAACAAAAGATAATGCACTCAATCTTACTTTATATATCTAAAAGGGAGAAAACAACAATGCTTCTTTTGTACTTCAAAAAGTTTATTGTACAGGCATGCAGGTTACTAGAATTCAGCCATTCTTCATTGAGTTTATAGTGCCACTGTTGGTGTAAGTTGAAGCTGCTCTACAGGCTTTCTTTGTCATCACTAATTGCCAGAGCCACTTACTTGTGTTAATAAGAGCACTAAGAATTTGCATAGGCGTTATGCTCAATCAAAAGGAAGAGCTACTTCAACAACTACCAACCCTAACAACAAAATGAAGGAAAAGTTTTCTTTCCAGAACACACTTCTTGAACTCTTACTGGTCAGCCATTACCGCCAGTGCAGCAGAACAAAGCTGCCATGTGCAAGTGGATTGATGCTGAATCTGGATCCTTAAAACTCATAACGCTGTCCAGCACGTATTAACAGTGACCAATGAATATAATTTTGACAGAATTCCTTGAACTTAGTCCATCCAAGTGATAGATTATGATAATTAAGGATGGTTTCTGCGTGACCCTATTCATTAAGTATTAACGAAGAGTAAATTGTCTGTTAATACATTATATCAAAGCCTGACTAGTTAAATACATCATTGTCTAAATTAAGAGAAGTGTTCGACTGATGCATTGGATTCAGACAAGCAGCAGTAGCTGGCAACAGTAAGATCCAGTCTTGTTCCATTGTCCACTTGGTAATGATTAAATTAGACAGTGCTATCTGGGCCTCTCAGTTCTTAGCAATGGTAACACAGAGAGTAGAGATGTCCCTGTAGGGCACTTAAATCAGCATTCTGGGCTCCATGAAGGGACTAGCCATCTAATGTACTTTTGTGCAGTGTTTCTTTGAGCTTAATGCCAGTGTCGAATGACAAAGTTTTAGTCGGATGATGGGCATTAAGTGAAAGGTCAATAGCTCACCAAGTGTAGTACAATCCATCTTAAATGAGACACTAATTTGTGCACCACTATTGTCAGTCCGTTCAACTGTTTTCTGTTAGTGCCACAGCAGTGGTATGATGGACATTGTTCACATGCTAAATACAACAACAGGGATGCTGCAATATACACAATGATATGCTTTGTGTCAGCTGTCATCAGTTGAGGCTTTGTTAATAGAGGAGGATAGTGAGCCACACTCCACATGGACAATGGCAGACCATTAAAAACTAAGACTTAAAAAAATGTCCTTGTTTTATATTTACTCATATATTCTGTCCAAGGGGCAATCATTGGCAACATTAGCTCTCCATTGACTGTCATTAGAAGCTGCACATCTACATTCACTCCACCAAGAGCCACTTGGGCACAAAAAGCATTACATATCACGAGCCAGCACGTAGCAGCAAAAGGGATATGTTCCTTTAATTAAAATGAGAAGAGAAAGGCGAGCACCGTTTGATTGCATGAGGGTGAGTTGCTGAAACTTAGGAAAAGGATGAAGCTGAGAGAGCTATCAACAAACAGCAGAAAGAGAGCTCTGTTAAGTAACTAAAAAAGATGCCTGTCGACAAATTATCTGAATGTAAAACTGGCATGGCAGTCATCAGAAAGTGTTAACTTAAAGCTCACTAGGGGAACTCTCTGTTTTTGTTAATTTTGGTGCCCCTTGTGGACAAAGAGATACCTTTTTTTTTGTATTAATCTTATTCTGTACCTGTGCAAGTCATTTTGACCATAACTCTCATCCTGCTGTTTTTAATAGTCAGACGTACTTACTGAATATTTGCTGAGGATAAAAGGACAAAAAAATGCATTTTCATCACTGTGCTGCAAATTGCCGCGTCTGTCTTTTACTCCTCTTGGCAGTAACAGGCATTCAAAATTACAATATAAAATTCCCAGATCCATAGCTTTACTTGCATTTATTGATATTCAAAGACAGGGGTAGATAGTTCACATCTCAGAGGCTGTAATTCAGCCAAACTGTTGCAGCTGAGGAGCTCTTCCTGGATTTATCCCCTCACTGCAACAGAACCATATGGACCAAATGATGCTTTGCTGCTGTTCTGTCACTTGGACAGTTAAAAAGATGAGAGACATCCCCTTCACTGTGGGTCATAGAAAGATAAAGGTTGAGATACACTGTACTCATACCCCGGCTAATGATACATGGTGTGTCTACCAGGATGGCGCTATAAAGCTAATTTTCCTCAGCAAATACCATAAACCAGTTAATGGACATGCATGCTAAGTATTGTCTCTGTTTAGAAACTACATGAATTTATTAGAGATGGGATATATGGCTCTTTGAAGGGAACCGAATCATGAGAAGCCGTTTCTTTCAAAGAGACGTTCAAAAGACTGGCTCTTTTGCTCATTGTTATATGTATTTATTTTTTAGAAGTCAACCAGGGGTAACTCGTTTTTATCAAGGTAACAATCACTGGTAGCAGTTATAAGATATGATTTGGATCAGAATAATTCAAACGTACACATCCCACCAAAATATATACTCTATTGGGAATTATTCTGAAATATTGATTATAATTTCATTTGGCATTGTAAACATTCCATAAGGTGGTGCCATATCCCCATGCTTCGACAGTGAGATCACTATTTTGAGTTTTCCCTCACCTAAAAAACTTTGTGGCACTATAAAAACTATGAAGGCTACAGATAACTTCCATGCATAACAACTTTACTTTAACATTGTCAACACAAGAACATTTTAACAATACAGAAAAAAATATGAAAATACAAATAAATATATATGTATATAACAAATATAAATACAACTAGAATAAAAAATAGGACATTATAAAAATGTGAATGCAAAATTGTACTACCCTACCTGGTGTTTCTACACCTGTACTACTTTACAGACAGGAGCTCAGCTCCTTGACTAGAATCCACATCAAAACAATGTAAACAATAACAAAGTGTAGACAATAAGTGTGAACAAAAGACTCATGGGGCACGCAGGGGACACGTGAAGGCAGCACGGGCAATCTGCATATAAAAACGGTTCCCAAATGAACGGCTCGCAAATGCGAATCAGTTCTCATCGTTCACTTAAAAGAGCCATTCAAAAGACTGACTCGTTCGAGAATATCACATCTTTAGAATTTATAATTAATTAAGCACTTATATCTCTTTTAAATGGGAGAATGGTGATTATCATGGGCTTTGCAGCACAGTGTTTTAATGATGGAAGAGTTGCCCCTCATACTTAAAATTGATTGACAAGAATACAGTGCCATGGTTGATTTGGATTGTATACAATAATATAGAATAATACTTATGAACAACAGGTTTGTCATTTTTTATACTTTCTTATTTTAAATTATTATAGACACATAAATAACATGCATTCAGTTAATTTACTTTCTTTATAATTATTTTTATTTTTACAATTTATTGTGGACTATTTCATTATTTATTAGTTATTAATTAGATATTATCATTTTATTAATTTTACAGATTATCTCTCAGCATTTTAATATTTATTCTGTTTTACTTTGCTACTTTACTTTAAGTTTAGTATCTTACTTTTTACTGCTTTTAATCTTTTAGTGTTTCATAATCGTAGTAATTTATATGATTTTGGTGAGTTTTAACATCTTAGTTTACCTATAGTGTTTACTCATTAAGATATCATGACAGTGTTTGTTCAGCAATTTCTTTTTTAATTTTTTGTATTAGTATTATTATTTGCATACATCATGTTCTTAACCCTACAAATGGATTGTGGGGTGGGTTTAGGGGTCGGGGCTTGGGTTGGGATTTGGGGTCTTCTTATTTATTTTGTATTTTTTCAATATATTCTATAATCATTTCATATTCTATTCTATTCTATTCTATAATAATTTTTTATGAACAGCACTTTTTGTTACAATATCATTGTATAAAAAGTGCTTTACAAATAAAGCCTGATTGATTGATTCATTTTGGAAATGCCTATATTAATGCCATGCATCATTTCAAGGCACTCAAGCCTAATTTTCAACTAGTCCCTCAATCAGTGGACTGCTGAAATTACATTTCTAAGCTATTTTGGGGTCATTTTTCCGTGTATTAGGTATACAAGCTAAACAGAATGAGTAATTTTGTGGAGTAGAAAGGGGATGAGATGCAGAAAAGAGTTGTTGCTGGGAGTTGAACCAGCTACTTCTGCAACAAGGAGTTCAGTCTTTCTATAAGGAGCGTGTGTTTCAAATGGTATGCCAAACTGGCGCCTTATGCGGGCGAGCTGTTTGACGTAAAGAATGCAGCTGATTCTACTGCTGACCACCAGGAGCGAAGAAGAAGAAAGGAATGAAGAAAGATAGGTACAAGGAGAAGTCATAGCAACCTCAACAGCTCGGTGAGGCTGACGAAGCCTTCGGATCCAGCAGAGAAGATATGGTTGTGTTTGATGTAGAGCTCGTCAAGGTTGGACAGGTTGCTCAGACTGAAGTCCTCCAACTTTTCAATGTGGTTGTCTTAGAAAGATACTGCCTCTTAAAACATGCTCAGCCTTTGTAATGCTTTAAGTGTAGCATATAGTAATCTCTAAAGGACAAACTAACAACTTGAAAAAGAGAGTGGAATTAGATTTGAGTGATGATGTTGTGACAGAATTGTAAGCCGCACTTACAAGTAGATGTATGTTATTAGAGACTGATGGGAAAATCTTTCTTAAAGGAGAGCTGGAGGACTGGAGGATTGCTTTTCTTAACGCCTTCTTTTGCTCTTCTCACAGACTTTGGACAATATACCTTGGACTAATTAAAAATGTAGCAGCTTACACACTGCAAATCTGCAACAGCGCCGAAACAAACTTGCTATAACTTGCACAATGAACTTTGCATTGGTATACTATTGGTGTCTCAGTGTGTGATTTCACATTGTATTACTGTGCACAGAAGGCATGGGATGTAAACAAACATACACACACTCTGACATGCACACTCACAGGGCTGTTCTGCCCTGCAGGCTCCGACACTACACATTGCAACCCACTAATCCCGCCTATGTTACTACCTTCAACATCAGATCACAGGCGGAACGAATTGGCCCCACCATTCTGTCTCCATGCGTAACATACTGCAGACGAGGCATAACGGGCGTAAATAACCCATCTGGAACTGGCAATCTGTGGGAGCTTCATAACACTACCAACACAGTAAGTCAACACCTACCTACAGCTTCAGCATTCATGTCAAGGTATCTATGAACAGAGTTTAGCCCTTTCCTAAAAAAAAAAAAAACATCAGTTTGTTGAACAGTTTCAACTTGTGAAGGTATGCTAGTATTTTTTTTATTGACTCTAGTTCTTTACGTTTCAGTCTCAACAGCCTCTGAGGAAAACCATTACTCAAACCCAACCACCACACCATTCTGATCAACTATTGGAATGACTACAACTTGTGGTTAAAGTGCCGTCTCCATTATTGCCATTTTTTGCGCTGGGAGTGCCCAAAATCTCAATTTCAGAGCTCTTCTCACCAGCGTTTACTGTTAGTTATGAATTCTGCTTCCGTCAGTAGTGAGTGTTGTGTCTGTTTTAAATGTTTTGTATGATTTATACTTGCTCTCATTCAATGACATTTCATCAATAAATTCTAAGAACTATTGATACAAATCGTGTCATAGCATTGGCAGCAGCTCTAAACTTGGTAACTGCAACTTGTTAAAAGAGTGTGGTAACTTTTCTCTTCTGCACGGATTTCCACCATTGTTGTTGAGAAGATGATTTCAGAAGTCCCGCCCCTTCTTGATTCTGATTGGTCGGTGATCAAGAAGTGACATTGATCAGTGCAGCAGTGTTCCAAAGATTTAACTCCTTTCAACTGAGAGCGCTGCGAAAAAAAATCCGCTGTTATTAAGGGTGTTTTAGCGCTGAGGTCGCTGAGTTCTGGAACAAATTGGGTTTGAATAGAAATAGGTGCTGCCAGCGCACAAAACAAAGGCAGTGGACCCATCTGTGCAATAAGACACTTGAATTCTGCAACAAACAAGAAGTAACACTTGTCTAAATGTAAAAAACACTGGTATAGTGTTATAGCACCGCTCAAGTGGCTGCTTTTTGCAGCAGCTCTCTCTTCGTTGTTTTTTTTTTTTGACTTTTTTTCATATCTGTTTAGTTATCTTTGTATTTGGAGCCTGTCATGACTTTTAGTGACTCATTTATTGGCCATAGACACCAAAACTGGCTACGTTTGCAGTGGTGTTTTTACAATTTTTGTTCCTGTGTGTCCGGAGATCCTGTGTAACCATGGTCGCATTGTTTACATACGAGATCAGCTGTTAGCAGCCCGTAGCATGTTGAAGCTAAATGATGCTAGGCCCGATGTTCCCTGCGAGCTGAGGAGAAGGAGGCAAGGACGATGTGCTGGTATTGAGGTGTAAGCTAGGAAAGACGACATCGGCCTGTCCTTCCACCCACCGTTATGGGGAATGTAAGATCTATCTACGATAAGGTGGACCAGCTAACCCAGCACCAGAGGGAATACTGGCAGAGTAGCATCATGCTAACAGAGCTAACACCGGACACAAACGCCACATTGTAAGGATTTCACCTGCTGTGGGCGGACAGAATAGAGCAAGACTGAACTAACTGGTGAAGAAGGCCAGCTCAGTCCTGGACCCTGTGGAGGTGTGTGTATATATATATATATATATATATATATATATATATATATTCTTGTTGTAATTCTTGTACTGTACACCTTCTTGTTTGCTGTTGTAACTCCATGAATTTCCCCGTTGAAGGACGATTAAAGGAGTATCTTATCTTATCTTATCTTATCTTATCTTATCTTATCTTATCTTATCTTATAATCAGATTAATTCATTTGCTGCATGTGTAAGCGATACAAGATTTCTGGTATTCACCAATTGTCTCATGTTTTCTCTTAAGTTTCTCTTGGCCTCAAATTAAAGTGACGAGTGGGCCAGACTGGAGTCAAGAGCAGATAGTCCTCAGGGCAAAAACATAAAATCATAATGACTCAATCTGAAATGATTTGGAGTTTAAATGTAAAATTAACTAAGACCAAATATTTAACTAAAGCAGGCTCGGTGAAAAGTTAATGTTCCTTTCACCAGAGCATTGTCATCAATGCTTTCCAACTTCACAAGATTTTTTTTTTTTATTTCATAATACACAGCACTCTTTGGTAAAGCAGTGTTCAAGTAATAGTCGCCATGGGAAATTCTCACTAAGTGTGACATCAAACTTTGGGGGCTGTAATATGATTTCTAAATCATCCTACTAACTGTTGATGTGACCTTGACCTTTCTTACCAGTCATGGTGATCAAGCTGATCTTACTTCATGTTGAACAACCCCACTGTGTTTGTGTGTCAAAGTACAAAGTACAACATTTCAGTGCCATGCCAGCAGCAGCTGTAAAATTATTATTTTTTAAATCGAATTGTTATGAGTTATATAACACCATTAAACACATTGCGGGGCTTGTCATTTTTCCGACTGCTGATTTCCATTAGCAGGACCGGAGGCACTGTGCTGTGAGTGTCTTTTTTTAACCTTTGGAGCATTTTTGTAAATGAAACTTGCCAACCAACAGAGAACAATATTATACAGCAATCGAGATTTCAATTAAGAGAATGATCGCATCTCACCAGCATTCACTGACTAATGAACAGGTGGCCGTTTGTTTTGCTTTGAAGAGAGTTTGTCCTGCCAAATTCACAACACTCAAAAAGCAAACCTCATCCCTTTGTCCTTAAGATGACACAGCCTGACCTTAGTTAGACAACACAGGAATGAACCTAGAATCACTATCATCACCCTGGGAGGCCAGCCTATTGTAGAGATTGAAGGGGCCATGGCCACACTCTGACTTGCTGCTGTCATGTCAGACCTTCATTTGAGGAGACTGTTGGTGATATACAGCAGCAGTTCATGTGGTCTAATTATGGGCTCATGGTCTCATGCATTTTCCCCAACGTAGTTAAGCGAATCTGCCACTCAGGAATATGAAAAGGGTGAAAGCTGTGAGTGACTTTGCCTTCAAAAGAATGCAAATCTTCAAAACTTCCATCTATTTGCAGGGAAGAGGGTTGAATAGTTTACTGAGCAGTTCTTGTGTCAAAATGGGTTAATCATACAAATTTCTTGAACTACAATCAGTTTGATTCCACAAGGGAAAGCACGCCTTATATCGGATCTGTGTTGGCTATTTACAGTTACAAAAATAACAATAAGGAGTCACACAAGGGAATTGTACATCAAGGGATGAGAAAAAGCATTGATGGATTTAGAACAGAGGCCAAATGAGATCAAGATAATAAGACATTATGCAGAGAGATAATGTTAGGACTCTTTAAATGTTAAATTATTTCACTGCTTTTCTTTGGAGATAAGGAGTGTTCACATGCAAACACATTTAAACACAAACACACTGGATCATTTGCGGTTCTTATGAGTTATGCAAAAGAAAGAAAGAAAGAAAGACAACAGATGTGTGCACAGATGAGAGTGTCAGTTACATGGCTAATAAATTAGCAGTTATAAGCTGACCTTTAAAAGCAGCCCATTCTTCACCTCAGTGACGTGACCCTGCCGAATGTAAACGAAT
Source organism: Notolabrus celidotus (assembly GCF_009762535.1). Classification (NCBI taxonomy): domain Eukaryota; kingdom Metazoa; phylum Chordata; class Actinopteri; order Labriformes; family Labridae; genus Notolabrus; species Notolabrus celidotus. The sequence continues at coordinate 14,858,553 of NC_048285.1, forward strand.
GTGAAGAGCAGCATGCGCATGAGCACACACTGATATGTGTGCAAACTTAACTAATTCAACTGCTTGTATGCAAAGACATACTTTCTCCTGTCACGCACGCAAATGCTACAATCTGCACAAAGGCCACACAGTCAAAGATGTGAGGATCACCGTGCAACAATAAAGGATGACTGACATATTTGGAGATGATGGAGGAGGTCCCTTCTGAAGATCGGAGCATTTCAGACAGCTAGCTCTATCAAGCACATCCTTGTTATACAGCAGACATAAGCAATTGTCTCTATGAAGACATGAACACAAAGACACTCATGCACAGAAACAATTCATCACAAGTGGTTGCCAGGGTAATATGGGTCATTGCTCCCTCAGCTACGTCCTCACTTCTGAGAGGCGGAGAGAGGGAGGGAGAGGTAGAGATGGAGAGGGAGAAATGAGAACAAAAAAAGAACAGATGGGATCTAGAAGCAGTGGAGGCGATAGAGAGCTTTAGCACAGGTGGCTTTACCTGCAGGACATGACAGTTATATATTTTTTTTCAGTAAAGCCACTGGTTTGGTGGCCAGTCAGACATCTCTTTACTATTAACACAAACACATTTAACTTTAACTATTATAAACTTCTACGCTTGCTGCATTATTATATCAAATATACACAACACGTCTATTTAGATATGCGGAAGTGTTATAAACTGCAATTTCTCGAGTGTCCGCTTGAGGCTTGCTTCGGAAGTACCGGAAAACCACATACACACAAATTCAAAAAAGCAGATCTTTACAGCAGAAATAAACATGTTTACAGCCTGGTACAAAAAACTGACATAGTCTGAATAGCTAATTTCTCGATTTTTTTCACAATGCAGCAGTTTCGAAGATATTAAGATTACGAGTTTTCCATTATGAGAGGCACAGCTTACTTGATTGACAGGCGGGAACACTGTAGCTGTTGGCGAGGAAGCTCAAAGCCCGCCTCTTTACCTCACACTAGCTCAACAGAAGTTAGGTTGAATTCAGCATTTCCATAATGGCTCCCACCGACGATCGGCTTCAAAACTAGAAAGAGATTGGTGACATCACGGATACTACGTCCATTAATTATACAGTCTAATTCAAACTCAACTCAGTCTTCCTAAGTGCGGTTATGTTCACTTGAAGAATCAGAGCCAACTTAACTGAAAAAAAGGTTGCTTGTGGTTCAATGAGTCAGAATGTTAACTTCACTGGTTTCATTGCAACAGGAACCCTTTAACTGTGAATTTTTCCTTTGGCTTATGTGTAACAACTTCAGTTTTCTGTGTGAGGAGTTGAAAAACTGAGTGTGAAAATATGCATGCACTCTATAAATTACATGCCAACTCGACATTCAAGGTTCTTCTGCTGCTTGTGCATTTATTTCACATTTTCAGACTCCCATCTCCAACTCTTCCATTGTTGAATTATTAATTGCATCCCCCTCTCTGCTGATAATGGCTTGATCAAGGTGTGCATCTCACTTCCCTGTTTGAAATAGATTAAATCTGCAATACAAATCTGCTGTCATTCTCAATATCCTGCTCAACAAGCAGGCGGGCTGATGGGTGAAATGATTACAGGAGCCAAATAAAGTGGAAGAGAAGTTATCCTGGCTTGTTTTAATGGGCTGACTCTGATAGAAAGACAACAGGAAATGCATCGCAATTATCCATCAAAATGAAAGCCTAATTGAGTCAGATAATGAGATATTTAGGCTGATACGGGATGAGGGGTTTGGTTGAATGATGTGGGAGGACTTTTTTGGGGGGATGAACACCCCACCTCCCTTTTTTTTCCTTATAGATAAGTATTTAGGCGAAACAAGGATAGGCCAGTTTTTTTTTTCAAGATTTGTTTTTTATTGGCAAAACGCAAGCTTTACAATAAAGGTCCAGTATTTCAAACATATTTTCATGTTTTAAACATAGTCATATGAAAGCATATATGTACATATACAAAAAAATAAAATAAAAACAATATATACATTCATAAAATGAAATAATAACTATATATATACTGTAAATACATACATACATACAGACATACATACATACGATAAATAATAGTTATAAGATAAGAAAAAAAATGTAGATTCAAAGTAGTAATTCAAGAATCGTGAAGAGAAAATAAAATGGAATATAAACAAATAATTAACACACATATCTAGCTTGAGTTTGAATTATCTAATGAATGTGTCAACTGCAGTCATGTGAAGAAATGAAATAAAATAAAATGCTGCTTTAACACCCCCTCCCCCCACCCACCCTCTACCCTTGTATGGCTCTTTCAATTGTTTACTTTTTGAGTTTGCACCTACATTCATCCAAACATACTTCAACTGGTGGTCTTTATGTTGGTCCAGGAAGAGCTGCACTTTTGCTAGCTTGTCCCAGAGATGGCAAAATATTAAGGAAGGGATCCCAAATTTTATTAAAGGTTTCAGGTTTTTTTCTTATGTTATACAGTATCTTTTCAGGCATGCAGTAAAACATTAGTTCATTTATCCAATGCCTTGGTGATGGTGAGTCTTCGGATTTCCAGTTCGTTAAGATACATTTTTTTGCTGCAGTGCTGGCAAGTAAAATAAAATATTTCTTGCTATGACTTCTATTAATAGAGCTCATATCTCCTATTATCCACAGTTTGGGGTCCTGTTCTATCTGGTATCCTATTACCTTTGAAGTTATAGCTATGATATATTTCCAAAATGAGTCTATAATTGGACAGTTCCAAAACATGTGAAGAAGGATAGGCTAGTCTTACTTGTGAAACTTAAATTGTACAATGACTGATATATGATAACTAAATCATACAAGGAACCAACTTCAAAGGTAGATCAGTGCCTAAATGTCACTGCGTCCTATCCAGACACTATCAAACTAAATCAACCTCTTCCTCCTTTCTGTCTCTTTTTTGGTTAATTATTTCCATTAACATAATTTAAAAAGTTGTCACTTTTATGCTTCTATGCCAGCATATTGGACTGAACGAAGATTTAAGACACCAACCCCCACAAGTGTTCCTTTTGACTGCTCTATTTTTTAGATTTTAATATCTTGTGTTTAGTCATGACCTTGAAGGCATCATGTTTTGTACACTGTTCTGTGCAGCCGTTACATCCATCAGATATAATTTAACTAAATGGCAGAATGGTGAACTTTTTATGCCAGAAAAATCACAAGGTAAATCAGTTCTCCAACAAATATCACAGACTGATTTCAAGCTGAAAATGATGTATCACTGTTGTGGAATTTTAGTAGTCTCATAGATGTAACCATGATTCACAGTTATATCTTTCCAGAGTAATAGTGTCTCCTAGTATTAGATTATGGTTAGGCCTGCTAGCTCAAGCTTCAGGCTGCATACTATTCAGGAGCAGAGTAACCTTCCCTTTGTTTAGTCATACTTTCACTCTCCATGTCATTGGACGCATCTGGGTGATAAGCAAGACAGGGTTATTTTGGAAATCAAGGTCCTTATTTCAGCTTCTGTTCATAATATGTTTTGACAGATTTAGTGTCCCCAGACTATACACTGTCCTACAGATTGTTGTGTTAATCATTGTTTAGGTATGAGTATCTTTAGGGATACATACCACGACAGAGGGATGTCTGACAGAACTGACTTGGCATTGCACTACACTCTCCTGCCTATGTATTATGTCATTTCTCCTCGATCAAGTCTACATAACTATTTCGATGTAAGCCAATCAGAGTCTCCTGAGTCTCCTAAGTCTTCTGTGTCCTGAGTCAAGTTTATTCCACCACAATGACATTTTAACTCTTTCCTAAAAGCGATCAATTACCAAATGTACTTCTTCCATTTAATAGTCATATATTGCAACAATTAGTCAGATACTATTGTTATTAATAATATTTTTTAAATAATGTATTATTATTATTGTTGTTGTTGTTGTTGTTATGATAATACAAATAATATTTAAACAAAATATCTATTTTCTTTCTTTCTAAATATTTATTATCTTATTTATTAATACATTTATTTTATTTAATGTTTGATCTTTTTGTTAATTTTTTTGTTTCGCTCAAACCCCTCAGATTTTTTTCCATTACTTTCTCCCACTCAGTTAATCTCCACCAGTGCCCTATTTGCAACAATTGAACATACAAAGAGACACACGCCTGGTGTAGAGCTAATAACATTTGCATTAATGTGGAGAAAGCCAAAAAAGTGGCTATGGAGTTTAGAAAGGGCCACATATCCCTCCCTTCCTCTCTACATCTCAGGTGCCACTGTTAAGGTGGTCTCCAGCTTCAGATACTCAGGGATGCACATTGCTTGAACCTCACCTGGACTAACAATACAACCAACATAACAAATAAGGTCTTTAGTGTATGTGGAGTTTGAACAGAGCTGGGCTGGGAACCTCAGTCCGTACATCATTTAACAGGTGTGTGGTGGAGAGTATCCTCATGTCCTGCATCACGCTGCAGTACAGCACTTGTTCTGCTGCAGGCAGAAAATCTCTGCAGCAGGTAGTGAAGTCAGCTGATCACTGGCACCGTTTTTTAACCTAAGGTGCAGGATTGAGACCTCCTGCATCATGAAGGCAGCATCAAGGCCAGAGCCATTAGGCTTAAAAACAGATCCTTCCAAGAAAAAGAGACTGCTGACCATGAACACTTGAAACTCCTCCCTTAGGCTGAGGTTATCAAAGTGAATGCTGCTTACAGAGAACATGTTCTCTAAACAGTACTGCCAGTTGGTTTTTAACCTATTTCAACTGGCTATCTCAATGCAGAATCACAAGATGAACTTCTAAGGCGCTCTTGCTAAAAAAAATGTCCACCTCTGCTTCCAGCTTCTCTTCTTGTACCACCGTCATAATAAATGTATCACTGAAATCCAACACTAACAGCAAACATTTGCCCTCTCCACTTTGACATAGCTGCATCAAGGGGATCATTTGACCCACATTTTTTACACAGGACTCCAACACTTTCTTGTCCTTCTTGTCTTGTAAAGTAAATCCTAGATGACGTGGTATCAAAAAACTGATGTAAATATGCTACGATAGGGGACACCATATGCTTGGTGGCAATGTGTGAATTAAAGCTAATACGATGCCCCCAGTCAGCATATTTAGGAAAATAAAAACATATTTGTTTTTTAATTTTCTCCAAAAAGTGCTTTATGCATCAGTATTAAAAAAGATCTAACTTTTAACAATAGTAGACATGAATGTTTACTTATCATCCTTTTTATTCGGCTCTTACCCTCACCTTATATTTGTACGTACTCCATATTTAATTTGTACAAAAAGTTTATTGTACTTACTACACGGTCCAGATATTGTCATGAGCCTATATTTTGTTATGGTATTTTATACTTTATTACAATATGTTTGTATTCTATGTCTGCTTCTTTCAACTGGGACATGAGTCCCTAATTTTGTTCCTGTTTATGCTCTGGGATGACAAGATGCTTGATTTTTGAATTAGTCATGTGTTCAGTAACGTCACTGACTGTGAAGCCAAAGGATTCAGAGCTCCCTCTCCTGACTGACTGCAGTACAGGTCATAAACCCCGCCTTCTCAATGCTATTAGATGGAACGGGCGTAAGACTATGCAACTAAAATACACGTCATATAATTATCTATCAAACATAGTTTCTGCTTGGCAGTTAGTTTATATCATGCTGATTTATGTCCAAGTGTTAATTTGCCTGGGAAAAAAGACGAGTGTAGTCTGGATAGCTCATTACTTGATGGGCACACACGTGCGGGTGGTGAATTTTTTTCTAACTCGGCAATTTCGAAGATATTGAGATTAAGAGTCTTCCAATGAGAGGCACAACTGACTTGATTGACAGGGGGGAACACTGTAGCTGTTGGCTAGGAGGCTCAAAGCCTGCCTCTTTACGTCACAATCGCTCGACAGTAATACGGCTCCCGCCAACAGCGCTTCAGAAACAGATGGGTGACGTCACGGATACTACGTCCATATTTTATACAGTCTATGCCTTGAACATAAGAGTCATTGAACTTCCTGTAGCCTTGAGTGTCTGCTTCAAATCAGCAAACTAATCTCTTTGCAGTAGGCTGTTACTGACCTGAGGGATCTTTGACGTTTCATTGGTAAGTATAACGTGTGTGTTGGTTAGCTAAAAGGGTGTGATTTTAGTTCAACTCTACCAGCCATACCTTGGCTGCACCAGTGCAATATGTTAGGAGGCAGTCTTTTGGCTTCATATCTCACAATGTGTGGAAATAAACACGTCCATTCTATGGTAAGTCAACGGTGCTGCATCTGTTTTTAAACAAATATCACACTGTCTTAAAGTAAAAAATTGTTTGAGTGTGTCATTATATCTCACTCGTCCAACGACTTTATGGCCCAGTAATTTAGATGTAAAACCATATCTCTGCTGCAGGTTCAAGGATAACAGGAATGAATGGATCCACGCTTCCCTGTTAGTATTCAGCCAGGCAATGATATAAACAACATGGCTGCTGCGCAAGGTCATGGTTAGGATTCCTCATCCCTTCTCGAATCTGCTTAAACATTGAGGCTAATGCGACTGAAAGTGCTTCTCAAACACTGGAATCTAAGAGGAGGATTTCCCTAATAAGCCTGTATGACCTTGAACCTCTGCTGTATCACCAATCATCTACAGCAGCCTGAGGGAAACATATGGTTCTTTTGAAGAACATGAGACATGCTGATTATCATATGACACATCAACCCAACTGATCTCTTTATCCTTCTCTCTTTCGCTCTCTCCTTGTCCTAGTATCTGTGTGTGTGTGTGTGTGTGTGTGTGTGTGTGTGTGTGTGTGTGTGTGTGTGTGTGTGTGTGTGTGTGTGCGTGTACAGTATAACTGAACATGTCTTTCAAAAACAAATCATGCTGCTGACTCTTTCAGGTGAGTATAATCTGAGGACAATAGAAGAGTGAGGCACACATGCATTTCATGGACTTGTTAAGTATGTATTGATTGACCCACACATCAACTTGTAAGCCTCGAAAAAGTAAACATGAGGGAAAATAATTTTGAATAGAATTGTTTTTGTGTTTTAAGTGCAAGAGAACAGACGCTATCTTTGTGAATTTTCAAATTTGCGCACAACACCCGAACACATCATTAGTTTTGGTGTCTGTAAGGCTGGATCGTCTCATTTAGAGGGAGAGGCATAAGTTCACAAAATATCCTAAGGATCAATGTAGCTCCTGAATAACAAAGCTTGGAGAAACTTCTAAAACTAATGGGTATAGAGTCCAACCTTTAACCTAAGGCAACAGTCAAGCACCAAAATAAAGCATCAAGAACTTAGAGATATTCCAGTAAACTCCCAAATCACCAACAACAAATTGTTATCAGTCCAAACAACTTTTCACTCCAGTCATAGTTGTTATGTCTGGGTTTTGTCTGACACGCCACTTTTAGCGGAGCCACAAATGGAAATTTTAGAAGCGATCAGCGTTTTGCTGCCTGGCTGAAATAAATTAGGTAGACCATAAATAGTCATGCAGTTCCATCTGAAAGGGTAATTGTTAAGTAATGGTATGCATTGTGAGCACCACTTTGCTTCTTTCCCAGAAAAAGAGGGTTGAAGATGGAGGGGAGTGTAATGAGTTACAGAGTACAGATGGTAGCATTTTTTATGTTAAATATTGGAAAAGAGACACTAAGCAGACAGATGTAGTAGAGTCATGGTTACATTGATAGATTCTTATGGAAGAGACTGGGAAAAAGAGGGTATTATAGATTTCTACTATTGACTACTTCTGTCCTAATAAGACATAGATAGGGGAGAGAATGAACAAAGAAGGGCAGAAAAAGAAAATGAATATAAGACAGAAGACAGTCGGAGGCCGAGGTTCAGCCCTGGACATACATGTTTTTTTTATTTAGTGAAATGTAAAACATCATTTTAGTACAGGATTTAAAAAAAGGGAACTATCAAGCAGTCCCAAAGCTGAGAAGGGAAGAAGAACTCTTGTATGGCTTACAGAGCTGGACAAGTGTCATAATCATGTCATTAATCCCACTTCTTCTTTAGCCTCCCTTAGCTCATTTCTAAATGGCTGCAGATTACATTTAAGGCCCAGTCACAGCAGCAAAATGTCAAATTTTATTTTTCCGACTTCCCTTTTTGCCAGAGGCTTTATGGGCACTACCCAAAGGTTTGCTTGTAAACTTTTGCAAAAAAATATTAGCATTTTCAAGCTCACCAAAGTTAATATTCTTGGTAGATTTAATTTAGCCACAGGCTGTTGCTGTTTAATTGCCGTTTTTATTTATCAAATGCAAACTCAGGACACAGCCAATGGCTATTCTGCAGCTGGAAATGAGGGATCGAATAATAAGAAACTTTTTTTTTTATCTGTAGATTGTCAGAAATGGAGCGCCGCCTGCAAGCTAGTTCAGGCAGACAACTCGAGCTGCACTCATTCATACTGACACTTCATCACCTCTCTATCAGCTGATCTCAACATCCTCATTCTGCGGTCTATTTAAACTGCAAGTCTCCCTGTCTCTGCCTCTGCTTTGCCAGTGCTCCTGCTGTCCTGCTCAGTGCTGTGTGAAAGTTCGTCCCCACCTCCTCCCGGGCTTCCACCTGCGGGCTCTGAGGGGGTTAGTCCTATCTCATTACTCCTAATGTCTGCATTTAAATAATCTACGAGTAGTAATGAAGTGCTGCAATAAACGTATTAAGTAAACGTGAGTTGTCTGACTGAACTATACATTATCAAGCTAGCACCATGTTGTAACAAGACTTGAATATACTTGCCAAGAGGTTATAACATCTGCTTGAATCCCTGATTCATAGCATTCCACATTAGCATTGTAGCTATAATTTGCTGCCAATCAGGATAACTGTGTTTGTAATGAGCGCAGGAAAGCCTGATTCACCCACTTCCCCTTAACTCAACAACATTCAAAGTAATCACATTTTTCATTAGCAGCCACTTACTAATTCCATTTTTTCCCCTCTTACTCTCAAACACAAACATACCCTCTGGCTGGCCTTCAGGTACCACCCAGCTTGTTTTTTAATCTGTATTGCTGAAAGTACTGTATGTCCATGGCAACCTCTCCACCAGCTCTTTCACAACAATTATCCTTCAAACCTGCCAAAAGTCCACTTATGTTCCACTTGTAGCTGCCCTGTCTCTTGTTTTCAATTGCAGGTTAGGTTTAGTCCACTCAGATGGCTATGACTTCAGTCCAGTGTCATACAGATGTCAGACGGTTGAGATTTAAAGTTAAGGCCAGTGACAATAATGTCAGAGAGTTCAGAAGGTGAACATTGTGCCTTTAAAAACCACTCACTTTATCACATCATCTGTCGAACACCTGTACCAGGGCTCCTGTGAGCAGATACTTGTCTTTGTCTATTTATCTGATGCTGATACCTAAATATGAATTACTGTAAAATAAATTCACATAATTTTCCTACACCGACGGCATAAAACTACTTGAGATTCCCTGGCTGTACCCACCAGATTCAACTGATTATTCCCCCCTCTGCCTCCATTTTTTTACTCCTCTTCTATTATGTTAACTCTCCTCCTCCTTTACATCTCCACTCTTCTTCTTCTCCCTTTTTCTAGTTCCTTGTTCCTTTTCCTCTGGCACCTGTCATGTCCTTGCTTGTGACTCATTCAGGGCCACGCTCTTCCCTCCATCAGCAGTTCTCAGGATAAATAAAGAAACACCCGTAGATACTAAAACGTATATTCCTGAGTAAGCACTGACACCCATATGACGAGCTCTGACTCCAGCATATCCCCCGAGCTTCAATGCCTTACGCTTACATACACACTGCACTATGCATTCACCTACAAACTAATAGCAGCACATTTGCTGTTAATGCAGTTGCTTCAGCCTTTGCAGCAAGTTTTTAAATTTGCAGGTTGTTCCCCTGTTGCTCTTTTTGCATTGGACTTTTGCATGTGCATAATTTCTGCAAATAATCTTGATGGAGATTGTTTGTGCAGTTGCAGATGTCTACCCTTGTCGGCCACAGTTAATTTCACACTCTGTCCTACATGACAAGATGTATCTCTGTATGTTCATGGAATGAAAATAACAACAATAATAACAAAAAAGAAAATATAAATGTAATATTTAAAATATAGTAAGATTTGGGGTATAGTATAGCACTGTGAGAAGAGATAATAGATATATTTATTATTATAAGGACTTTCAAATGCTTTGATGCACTCAGCAATACCAACTGCACACACAACAAACAAAGCTATGTGGCTAGCTCGTTTATTTCAGCATGTGGCAAAAGATAACTTTGCTTCATTTTGCACATAACTCAGGGCACACCAGCACTGGCTCCAGCCCCAACACTGAACTTAGTTCTCCAATTCAGCCAGCTAACATTAGCTGTTTAGCTAGCTCTGCTCCTGCAGTCAAGGAACCAGCAGACGGTGGAGGTACTGGTACTACTTGCAAGCGCACTTTGTAAGACCCTGCCACAGTCATAAAACTGGCAGAGGATGCAGATGTAGGCACTACACAGTCCCTCCAGGAAGTTGCGATTTCGCGATCGCAACTATCAACGCAAATTCAACCAATCAGCGCGATTTTTTCGCGGCCTTGCAATTTTATACAATCACCGCAACTTTCCCGCAACTTTGACCAATTACCTTAACCTTAGCCCCTGTACGTCATCGGTTTTGTCATCAATTTCACTTCCTAGGAACATAAACGTAAGTCCTCACTTGATCGGCACTTTTCAACAACAAAACATGCACAGAGAACGGGTGAAAAGAGGGGACAGCAGGCATGACATATGACGATGACAACGTTGTTATTGATAGATTGAGGGGCTCAGTGTTCGCTTGGTCTCTACCTGCAGCAGGTGTGCTTTATGAATCAGCTCTCCTCACCTCCATGCATCTGTCTCATCTTCATTGAAGATTTTTACCCCCGGTGTGCGTTAGTCCCGGGGGACGTCTGTTTACTGTTTGAGGTTTGACGTTGTTGCCGCTCTCACCGTAAAAAGCTCTGCGTCTACAGCTTGATTTAATCCAGTTTGGTGATACATCAGACACCTTTAGTAAGTTTTGATCAACTCCTAGTCATCAAAGATGCAGATTCACTTCAGAGTGCGTGAACTGGCTGTCAAGTGCCTCTGTCACTGCGAGGTACATTCAGGGACCGTCGTATAAGTGCAATACAGCCCTTTCATGGCATTTTTCTGTGAATCAAGAGAATCAAAATACAGTCAGTGGCCACATCAAGAATGTTTTCTAAAAAACATCTGTAATTTAGCGTATTTACTTGCCCCTGAGATGTTATTGGGGGGAAAAAAGCAAAAACTTTCACCGCAATTTTTTCAAAAAGCTGTCGCAAATTCAGGCTTTTTGGGCCGCAACAATCACAAAAAAATCCCCCGAAATCCTGGAGGGACTGACTACTGTTTGCGTACTTACTCACAGTGCCTTTTCATGTGTTTGAACTTTTTTGTCTAAGTGTTTTGGGCCATTTTAAAGTCCCGCAAGTCAAATTGGTTGCAATGGATAAAGTTTTATTTAGTGAAAGACACACGCCAAGCCTGGTGTTTTACATGTTCTGCTACAGCAAAGGTGCTTACTTCTGCAGATCATGCAAAAGCTGACACCAGGGCAGCTTTTCAACGTGCTGAAAGGGCTAGTCGTTCGTGGAGAGAGGAGGGTAAAAATAGCAGGGCTTCAGAAGCAAGCTGAACTGTATTTGGGCTCTACTGTTGGAGTGTCAGTCTTTGCTGAGGAGGAATTTGACCAAAACAAAGTTGTGTGCATCAACACACAACCTGAAGTCGTGAAGCCAGGCGCAGGCAGGACACGTAGGATATTGTCTTGCCTTTGAGGCACGACATACTGGAAGATATTGTGCCAGAAAAATGCAAACGTCTGTGCCAACAGGAACTTTTTGAAGCACTTGACCTCTCAACACCAGAAATCGAGCGCAGGTATGATCATGCTGACATGGCCATTGCCACACAAAGGGAGTAAATTATTATGGATCCATCAAAGGGGGGCAGTTTTCATGGAGGCTGACCTGATTTCTTTTAAGCTTCCCAGGGACATGGGTGGGGAACCTGAGGATTTTTGGGGACCTCATCATTATATGTCAAACCTCTATCCACAAAGAAGAGGACTTTTCAAGGTAAGGTTCATAAGGTAAGATGCTATTTTGTTACATCCATGCCACTGTGTGGTTCTCTCTCTCTCTCTCTCTCTCTCTCTCTCTCTCTCTCTCTCTCTCTCTCTCTCTCTCTCTCTCTCTCTCTCTCTCTCTCTCTCTCTCTCTCTGGTTCTGATGGTTCTGATGGTTTATCTGTAAATCAGTGTCCATATATCACTGTCTCAAAAATGCAGTTTTTCCTATTTCATAGGTATTTATAATTAATTGTGTATAACATTTACAGAGTCATGAAGCCTTTTTATCTATTTACGAATGTACTTTTTTTATGTCACACTTGTTTCAGGCCCCTTACATCATTTTTTTCTTTCTTAGATTGGCAACAGTGTTGCAAAGTCAAAAGTAGAACTGCAAGACGCCCTTCTTTCTTCCCCTGCATATATTCTTAGCTGGGACAGAGAAGCCCATTGGCTTAGTTCAGTTTGTTTATCTCGGGAAATTGAGGTTTGTGTATTTGCTGAGAGTCATCTTCCGGCAAATAAGAGTTTAACTTACAGTATGTGTCCTGTTAAGTACACACACTGGTGTGTATCCTTATTCTGGAGAAAGTGAAAACTACAAACTTGATAGGGAGAAAAATAGAGAGGGACAGGGTGAATGAGGAGATGAGGGATGAGTAGTGTTGGTAGATTGGATAAAAATTGGAGGCAGAAGAAGAGTGAGCTCTCTTTAGCAGGTTGAACTATCTATCAACCAAAAATCTATCCAGTTTTCCTCCACTTTCTACTACATCCCACTGTCTGAGCCCATTTGCGCTTCAATTCGATCTCATTATCTCTGTCAGGACAAATGGTTTGACTGTGTGTGCTTGCGTGTGCGTGTGTGCGTGTGTGTATATGTGTGTGTGTGTGTTTGTGTGTGTGTGTGTGTGTGTGTTCACTGATATAACACAGTGGCAAACTTTTTGAAAATTAAGTCTTCACGGCAGACCAACCTGAGCATATGGAGTCACAGCAAGCAGCCCAGGACGGCAATGGCTGAGAGACAGAGAAAGTGATTGTGAGACCGGTCACAACTCATTTAACAATGCAATGCTTTGTTGCCCCTGCAAACGAGTCACATTCAGTGTTCGTCAGGAAGTTAGTGACAAAGCAGTTTTCGGCTGAGAAAAGTGTTCATTTTACAAAACAACATGGGAATCCTTCAAGTTAAAAGTTAAAATGTGTGACACATTTTCTCCAACATGAATAAATGTCAAGTGTAGTATGTAGCAGTCAAGTACTTTCACTGAATGCTAGCTGGTATCATGAATAAATGCAACATCAAACGACAGGGGGTAGTCTCACTTGTACTCAAGCTGGTAGAGAAGTGAATCATATCATAGAGGTGTTTTCCTGTGATCCCCTCCCAGGAGAAGTGACCCAGGAAGAATTGCAGCAGTCATTGACATGATTATCCTCCAGTGAGCAGAAAGAAACAAGAAAAAGAGACGAGGGGTAGGCAGAGGATCAGTGAACAGGCTGGGTAAGTGTGGAATGGTGCTATTGTTGAAGACATGGAGGAAAAAAAGGGTTTGTATGAAGGAACTCATGCTGCTAGCCTGTGGCTACAACTTTTTTTGTGTGTTACAGTTGATGGATACCAACTTAGTGCAAAATACTGACATTTTAAGCATCAACCATAACATGTGAAACATATTCATTTCCATTATCTATAATAAGATAAAGTGTCACATTTGATTGTTCTTAATTTTTTGAGGCAGTTATGTGTCATTCTCATGCAGCTATAAAGACCCATATTAGATTATTCTATCATAACATATTTTGGCCACATCAATTAGGACAACACTTCTCCCTGTCTCTAATAAGGAGCGCATTTCAGCTCTGTTTATATAAGTGAGTAATACAGACAAGAGAAGAAAGTTTTGGCAGAGCAATAAACAGTGATAATCTGCCGCAGGGTTTCACATGAATATGCATGACTGACAGTGACAGGGACCAGGGGATGGAATGAAAGAAGGGGTGCCTTTGTGTGTGTGAAAAATAGAGATGGAGAGGGTTCTGGAGGAAGAATTAGCCTTTGTCCAGTAGAAGGTTGACGAACACAGTTCATGTTTCATTGAGGAAATGGCAGCGAGAGGAAGTGGCATTAGCAAAGAAAAAGGAGGAATTTGATAAAGCTATCAGGGTGTGATATCATTCAGTGGTAGATTAGGCCTTTGAGTAGGTACAATGTCAGTCTGAGAGAACATGTGTGTCTTTGTACAAATTTGTGACAGAACAATGGCAAAAAATTCAGGATTTTTGTGCTAAAGGAGACCCAGATGAATTCCCCTGAACTTTAAGAGGGCTTTGAACCTGGTTAGTTCTGTGAGGTAGTTCCCAACAAGGGTCGTTTTCCTCCTTGGCTTGGATTGTTCGGACATTTGTGAACACTTCCAATCAAACCCTAGAGTGGTTCATTTGCAGTGAGAATGCAATCAACCCAACAACCAGAACAAATAGCTGCTTGACTCATCACACTAATAACAGTAAGTCAGTTGCAATAGATGCAGTAATACAATTACTAGGCAACTTCGAATACAATGGCGAGTTGGTATAAAAATAGCAATGGGCAAACAAAGAGCTATGCAAGCTACATCAGGTTTAGTTCTGAGAATTTTGTCGTGCTCATCAAACCTGGGGAATTTGTCCTTGTCATCACTGGAACCTCCATTTTTGGAGCTGGTCTTGCACCTTCACACACTGCTGTTAGAGTTTCTTAGTCTTGGTGTAACACTATGCTTAGCAGAGTGGTGAAAGCCACTCTCCTTCATGTGCTGACTCAGAGGTTTGTAAATTTCTGTCTAAGTTTTGAAGAGGCATTTGACCTCCTTGCTGCTCCAAGTCAACTCATGACTCATTTTGCTTGTAGGTTAACTGGCTAAAATTATCTGGCATCTTGAAGTTGGCTTTGCACAATGCAAAGTGTTACCGATATGCTTGGCTTTTTTCACCTGCGACCTAAGAAATGGAGACTGTGGCGTAATGGCATAAGGAAAGTGTAGCATTTTATCATTTAAACCGGAAAAAAGCAAATTTGCACTTACAATGTCCAACTAATCACAAAAACAGTAAGGTAATAGACACTAATGATACTAAAATGATACTACTGCATTATAACTACTCTAGTAGAAATCTACACTGCTCTATTACCAGTGCATAAAGAAAGCTTCACAGTGACTGATCACGGATTCAGTGTTCCTCCTGTGCAGCTCAAACTGGCCTCCCTCTGGCAATCATAGAGGGCATCTGAAGCTTTCCAGCTCAGTGTTATGTTGATTCCCTGTTTAGCCCCTCAGGCAGGTGGCTGGCAAATGTAAAAACACAAACACATGCAAGTAGCCACATACTGACACTCAATTAGCAGTTTATTATACAACTAACTAACACCCATATGAGGATGAGCTAGCTGTCTGCCAGCGTGTCTTCTGACATCTTGCTTAGGGTGGGATGCTTGAATTCTGTTATGTACTGATGTGTTCAAGGTTTGAATTGATCTAAATTTGGTATCTGACAAATCATGAGAGAAAAACTCAGATCATGCTTCAAGTAAAATTGTGTTTTTGACACATTATACACAAGCAGACTAAAGCTAACTTTATCATTCAACCAAAGCTGTATATAAAGTTTGTGAATATTACTTTGACATTACTATTAGAATAATAACCTGGGGTTAAATCAGATGGCTCTCTGTGGCTCAACCCCCACCCATACAAGGTGTGCCATTATGCACTACAGAGTTTTGTGTCTTTTCTGAATGCGCTGCTTCCCGTTAGCTTGCTCAGAGAAATAGGCTGAATATAAACTATGACATTTCTGTCCACATTAAAATAGTAAGAACTTCCTCTCTCTATTCAGCTGTGGATAGAACTTAGCGCCATCAGAATGTGAGCACACAGCACAGCTCTGCACAGAGTTGTGACATGGTAGCTCATCTCAGTCACAATCAGGGGAAAAATTGGCACAAACTGCACCGAGCTGCAGAGCTTCATGTGTGTTTTTAAACTTTAATATCATTCAAGCAATTTGCTTCATAAGTTAGACCTTGAGACGTAGCAGATAGCCGGGGAAAATGATGCGCAATTCTTGGTGCTATTAGCGGCCCGCAGTCCATTCTTAGTGAGTTCCCTAATATTTCACTCTAACTTTGTTGCACCTGTGTTAGTAAAATAGAGTATTTTTGCAATGATGCTGATTTGCATAGAAATAGCCATATTCTGCTTTAAATTAATGCATTATTTAAATATATGTAAAACACTGACACACAGACTTGTTATTTGAAAGGCGTCGTTGGCCTAGCAGTTTAAGAGCGGGCCACATATCAGAGGCTTTAGCCCTTGTCGCTTTAGAGGTCACTGGTCCGATTAATGTCTCTCTTCATCTGTCCTATCAATAAAGGCAAAAATGCACAAACAGGTACGTAATTTTAAAAAAACGAAATACTACTTGTTGTGCCTTTTGCCTGTGCTTTGAGAATTAGACGTCTTCTTGCTCTGTTTGTTCAAGTTGAGCAAGCTCAAGAAAACCCGCAATCCATTGTGAATCAGGCCCTGAGTGTACATAGATCAAGCCTTTATATACATACAAGCCAAGACCTCCTCTCCACACATGTATATCACAACAGCATCTATGTCCATCACCAACCAACCCAAACAGTGCTCAGAGACCATATTGACTTCTATTCCACTAACCCACTCGTTGCCTGCTCTCTGCTCTTCTCTGTTGCAGCATTTGCGCTGGTAGGAGTATAATTGGGCGCCGGGGTGGCCAGAGTAGGAAGCCCATAACAGCTTCAGGCTGGATTTAGACGTGAGCAATCAGACAAATCTGATTTCAACACCCACTGTGACACAGACGTGGTTTTCACATCACCAGCTCAACATGGCAAAACACCATCAAAATTGAGGTCAAACGTGGTTAAAATCAGATTTTAAGGGCAAATCCTGCTTCGGAATCCCAGATTTAGTTGTGTGTTTGGAGCCACACAGGCTCTACCACATTCAAGTGTAATAACACTTCCACGCACAATCCATTTGTCGATATCTGCTGCAGGATGCTGGGATTGCCGGGTGTGGGAGGGATTGATATGGATCAATCTCTCAGGGTGAAGTAAACAAAGATAAGGGCTTATGGCTGCAGTTACACATCACTGATCCTATGTTTTCTTTTCATATGATTACAGAAACAGAAGATTTCTTTTTTTTTTCAAAGGCTTTGGTCTCTAATTATGTGGAATATGCCATCACAAGAAATAAGGTCACAACATGTAGCCCTCGGAACTATAAGTAAACATTCATTGCAGGACAACTACATGCATCAGTGAGTGAGCATGTACACATGCTTTACAGTAAGCCAAGTGAGCTCAGGTGTTAAATTACAGATTGCAACCAAACAACAAAAAAATTTACACATTTATTATTACATCAACGCTGCTTTGACACTGCTTGCTTCCTTTGTGCACATCCACAGAGAGTAGAGGTGTAGAGTGAATGTAGGACACCTTTTTACGGGTTTACTACAGTACATAATCCCTCAATCCTGTTGATGTTAACATCACAGGTTTAGATGACAGAAACGTCCGTCAGTATAAAGTGCGAGCATCACAGAGCTGAGGATGTGTGCATTTGATTGAAGCTGAGCTGGAGCATGTTAGGTCAGGTGTTTTGAGATAACCTTGTAAATGATGCATACTGCGATAAACAGTGGCAAGCGAGCAGGCAGTGTGTTTCTTGAACGTAGGCGAGAGGGAGAATTCATTATACTGTTAACTGATCAAAATGGTAGTTTTTGAAAAATGTCTTTAATATTTTTTCTTCTGATCTATCTATTAAAAAAACACAATGATATTCCACAAATGGTTTTGAACTGTTGTGTGGTTGTCTCCTTTTCATCCCTCTCCAGGTGTGTTCTTTTGTTATTTTTTCAGAATTCAGACTTTTAATCTTTTCAGAAAAATACTCCAAAAAAAAAAAACATTGATCCATTTAATAATTCATGATGCATTAAGAACCCCTGGGCAGCTAAATGTGAGGCTTGTTGCTATGGGCACTAAGCTTGAGTCACTGATGGGCTATAATCCCCTTATTTTTTCCATGATTTGTCTCCAGCTGCTTTGAAGGACATTTCAGCATGTTATAAGATGTGTTGTATGTGATTAGGTTGCAAGCTGGATCAGCCTTATTCTATAAATCAAATGGTGCATGCATACTCCAGAATATATACAGACAGGTTGGTTTGAATATATGTTAATATACAGCATGTGTCTCTGGTTGAATGACAGTATTTGTGAGTGTTCCAAATATCCTTGACAAGCACCCCCCTAATGACCAGATCAAGAGCTGAAAGTCCAACCAAACATAAGAGACTTATGAAATATGCCATTTATGAGTACTAGAAGTGTAGTGCTCTTCTTTTATGGGATTCCAAAAAGTATAACACATCTGTGAGACATTTATGTAATCATGTTTATAAGTGTTGTTTGATTTATAGGTAATGGATGATGTTACAAGAGTTGTGGAGCACACATTTATACCATGGAGTGTCCCAAAAAAGAAATTATGATAATAACAAATAGGTAGTGACAGTTAGCCATTTTTGTGCTCTTCGGAGTGCTTTAACAAGGTACTTGTGTAAGTGCCCTGTTTCAGCTTGAATTAAACCATGTATCTGCATGGAAACAGATTCCCTGCTATCTGCGTGATTGCTCATTGTGTAATAAAATAGTATAAATGACTGCGGGTGTGTACTGTGCCTGTACAAGTCTGAATATCATCAGACAAATTAATACCATATTTCCTCTCCAGTATCAAAGCAAACCACTGTCTCTATGTGTTTGTGTTTCATGTGAAGCTTACACACCATGACATCAACATGGTGACTTTTCTCTTGACGGGTTTATCCGAGTACAACTTCCACTCTGTCCCCCCCCGATCAGTTATCATGCCACTCAGATATTTGTTGTAACTACAGTTAGCCTTTACCCCGGACTTCCACCAGATCCGTGTCCGGTCCATCTCTGATCTGCTGTGGTCCAGCTCCCTGCT
This sequence comes from Notolabrus celidotus, assembly GCF_009762535.1. Lineage (NCBI taxonomy): Eukaryota > Metazoa > Chordata > Actinopteri > Labriformes > Labridae > Notolabrus > Notolabrus celidotus. The sequence continues at coordinate 14,877,752 of NC_048285.1, forward strand.
CTCTCATCCGTCAACACCCATCGGTTGCAATTTCATAATGCAGCACGGAGCAGGACCACCAGACTGCTGGACTCATGTGACCGATGTTTTCCTGTGTTAATTACTGCAATAATGAATATCTCCAAGCCTGGCTTCACACATTATGGCAGATAGTTGTCTCAGTTAAGTGAAAAACAACACAAATTGTTTTACTCTGAAAATAACCAGATGTTTAAATTTTGTTTTGGTGCCTGACTTCCTGTCCCGCTCAATCTTCTCTGTTGAGATTTATGCGTCGTGCTCGGCATCCAGCAAAATTGGAAGTCCTACGTATCTAATCCAGGGGCTCTGGCGTGCCAGATCAGAGACGCAGGCAGAACGTAACGGAGAAGATCCAGTGGGAGTTAACACATTGACTAGAATAGAAAAAAAATCAGATCCGGTGCCAAGACAGACCGGACACAGATCGGACAGGGATCCGGTGGAATTTGTCTTACATCCATTGCACTGAAAATGATGGATTATATTAATGCTTCACTTGTACTCTCTTCTTTATCTTTCAGTTTGCACTGCAGCCCTCTACCCCTGCACGTTTAGGTTGTGTCAGTCCAGGTTACTTTGGAATTCAACACCTCTATGAATATTTAAAGTTTCCATTTTCATGACCAGTGTTGCCAGTAATTAAATGGACTGTTTATTATGGATGATGGTCTATGAAGACCTAACAGCGACAGGGAAAAATGCCATTCCCCTCCTGTCCTGGCCTGCATCCGTCAGTCTGCCCATTAAACTGATCTCCTCATATACAACAGAAACCACAGCAGTATCTTGTGGGTAATCAAATCTGGATCCTGTGTATGAAAATGTAACCCTTGCTGCTAAACATGGGTTACCTAACTGGGGTTGTATCATATTGTTGAACATCAGAAAACAATAGCCCTGAAAATGTAACATACCAAGGTGTTAATGCAACTGATAAAAGACTTAATGAAAACAAAGCACCAACTGTAGCTACGCCTTGTATGCTAATTCTGTTCATAAGAGCCTCTTATAAAGGTGACAGTTGTCAAGGAAAAAAAAGACAAAGGCTATCCGGCTAGAGGTAAACAGTAAAAACATCATAAAGCACATAATCAGCATGTAATATATAGTGTTTTCCGATGTCAACACAAAAGCTGGATAGTTATGTTCATTAGTGTGTTCCGGCAATTGTGTCTGGGGAGATTATGCTAGCTCTTTCTGCTAATAAAAGATGACACCCACACACCAAGCATCTCATATTACTGTATGAGTCATATTGTGCTCGCTATTTTGGTCTTAGCAGTAAGGTTGTGTGTGTGTGTGTGGGTGTGTGTGTGTGTAAAGCGTTATAGGTGGCACTGAAGAATAATAGGCTTTGATTCATTAATGTCTTCCTGGAAAGAATTCCAAACCTTCAAATAAAGAAATCCACATAGTGCATGCTATTAATAGATTTTAGAAATAAATAAACAAAGGCCTGGCTGTGTCTGCTTGTATAATGGTGGCACTTAAATGTCAACTTCACTAATACATGATCTAACAAAAGACACAAGCAGTTAACTGACTTAGAATTCTGGGAAGTTAGAGATCCCCACAGTACACAAATGCACTGCAATCAACATGCCTCAGTTAAGATTACAGTGAGTCATCAGCTAATGTCCTCAGTGTGATATTGCATGCAAAATCTTTTTAAGAAATCATGTAGTAGAGGGAAGCAGTGAATTCAACGTACTTATCACGCAGAGTAGAGAAACAAAATGTGTTAAATAATATCAGTATTTTATTCACCTACGCTTTTGCTCTTATTGGTACTAGTGCAGTTAGGTTCCTCATTATAGCCTCAGTGTTTCTACTATGTGAAACAAAAACATAATCTGAATCTGATTTTTTGGACTGGATATCCCAGGTACACGTGAACAAAGAACATTTGCATGGACCAAGCATCAACCTCTGGTCTTACTTTATAGAGTCCATGCTGAATTGCTAAAAACTGCAGTTCATCGAGCGTCCGCTCGAGGTTGGCTGCAGAAACACTGGAAACCACATACAAACCCATTCAAAAAAGACGATCTTAACAACAAAAATAAACTTCTTTACAGTCTGGTTCAAAAAACGTAGTAGCTAATTTATCTTTTGGCACACATTTTACGGGGGACACATTCTTTTTATAACTCAGGATTTTTGAATTTGATTAACGTTTTGTCTAAATAAGAGCATGACTGACTTGATTGACAGGGGGGCACCCTGTATCTGTTAGTGAAAAGGCTGAGGCCCACCTCTTTACCTCACACTAGCTCAGTTGAAGTTAAGTTGAGTTCACCATTCCTATATGTCACCAGCCGACAATATAGGCTTCAAAACAGGGCTTCAGGAATAGCTGGGACGTCACGGATACTATGTCCATTTATTATTCAGTCTATGTCATGGACACACAGATTCATGAACTCAAGTTTCATGTTTTGACCAACATGTGCATCAACCAGTCAATACACAATAGAATTGACATAAGTTGCAATCAACTAGGTAGTCCCCTGCCTCTCTTGTGATAACAACTGAAGTTTGCCCTTAGCAAATTACACTAATGTGCTATTTTGTCACTTTCTGCACACTATAGTTAAGTTGCTGCAGTTTCTTCCTGCTTCTGCTTCCGCTGCCCCTGTTTTTATAAATAAACAACCTTACCGCACTTTTGAATGGCAAATCTTAATTTTACAAACTCCCAGAGGGCTCAGTTGAAAAGTCAAAAGTAATATGCACTTTTCGTCAAACAAAATGAAAATAATACCAAAGTACTTCAAGTTTGAGCTACCAACTTTAAGCTAAGCATACAGGTGCTGCTAATCAGACTGATGTCAGCAGGCTACCGCATCACGCAGCACTATTGTGGAGTGTGTTAATAGAAACAGAAATGTTTATGAAATGAAATCAAAAGTCAAATACAGTGCCTGCTAAACAAATGGAAACTCACTGCAGACCATTCGACATTGTGGAAGACTTGCATTCATTTGAATCCCAAATCAAGATACCGGTAAGACTTGCTCTGAGTTGTTAATATGGATTGAAAAATTGTTTTTAAAAGCAAAATGATGACATTGAAAAATGCAGTTAAAAATGAAATGTATAGTGATTGTTTATTATAATTAAGCAATTCAATTTCAGAAAATGGTAAATGGACTTATACTTATATAGCACTTTTCCAGTCTTTCTGACCACTTGAAGCGCCTAACACTACTTGTCATATTCATCCATTCACACCCATTCACTCAACATTCACACACTGCTGAACATCAGTGGGACATTTTTGGGTTCAGTGTCTTGCTCAAGGACGCTTCAGCATGTGACTGCCGGAGCTGGGATCAACTTGCCAACCTTTCCGATTGATAGAAAACTGACTCTACCCACTGAGCCACAGCCACCCCAGTGCTAGTGTTGCCTTCTCAGGCAAAATATTAAGACTTTTATTTTGATTAGACTACTTTTATTTTGAAGATCAATTTGTCATGTTTGTAGTTTGCGACTTTCTGCGTGTCCTCTCCAGAGTCAGTTCAGTGAGAGCACATGGCTTTGTCTCATCCTTTTCTGACACTGTAAATGCCACAGACGCAATGTTGTAAGTGTGCAAATGATTTATTTGTTAAAAGTTAAAATATATTACTTACATTTATAAAGCATTTCATTTGTTGTACTTAAAAAGATAATTTATTTACATGTATTTGCACTATGAAAAACACGTGAAGTCAACAAAATTGTGATATTTTGTATTGTTTATTACTGTTTTCACTATATCTGTGTATGAGGATTGAGCCACAGTAAACCAAGAGAAAAGCTAACTATGAATCAAGTCATCTTTGTACAAGTAAGAGTTTAGCTGGTTGGATAAGCGCAGCTCCCATGCTGCAATAAAGGCCACATAGTTGTGGTAAAAATAAATGTAAGGAGAAACAAAAGTTTGAGGTGAAGCAGATAAACTTAAGATGTGTGAAGGTACAATGACAATAAAAGGTAATTATTAAATAAAAGAAAAGGTCAGGATGAAAATAATGGATATGACTGAGGAAATATCATGTGGTATCCACATTTCATCCAAATACAAATAAACTGCAGGTGCATATTCCCCACAGTTACACCAGGGCCACAGAAAAAATAACTAATTATTCAGCGCACTAGTCTAATGAAGCAGTGAGAGTTTTAGGAAAACTTTCCTGCCCTTCTATCTTCACTTGACTAAACTTGAAGGGAAAAACAAAGCACTGGAGGCAGTATGATGTGGTGCACTGAAACAAAGGGTAACAAGATAGAGGAGAGGAGTCCCATTACTCGTGGCTGTGAGGATATGAGAATGCTGAAGGACATCAAGAGATCAGCCATGTGTTCTCTTAATGTGTTTGCCTAAGTAGGTAAAGGATAAGTATGAGTACATGAATGGGCGTTTTTATGCAAAGGAAAAGAGCAATGAAGGATCAAAGAGGAGCAAAAAGTGGTTATGGCAATGCAATGTATAGCTGGATAGGTGAGATGAGTTTTTAAGTGTTTATGGAGGGAAGAAAAAGATTGACTCAATGGGGGCAATTAAGCAAAGACAGAAGTGCTGATGTTCCCCACTTTGCTTCCTAAAATATTCGTCCTTAATTTCCATAGTCATCATAGGGAAAATGTGTGTTTAAGCGTGTGTTGCAAGATATCTATGCTGTATATGTAGAAGAGGTAGGACATTGTGAAATTATGAAGCCAGACACCGCTTAGCCGATTTAAAACTGGAACCAGACATGAAGCAGGGACTGAATACGAGGAAGTATTTGCTTTCTGCAGCTGCATCAGGGTCATTAAAAGTTTATACAACACTTCATTCTCATAGGATGGACCTTTGAGCACCACAGGAGCGGTTTTCAAATAAAGTTCTTGCAAGACTGCTCTCACTAACTTGGATTGACTTCAACATTAAAGCTAAACTAACAGTATCCATCCCAGGACTTTGTCTTCACAGCCCTCAGAGTCATTTTTGATGAACTGACTTTATGTTGCTCAGCTCTTTTTTTGTATTTCTCTCTATCTCCATTTTACTTGTGCTTTTGTGTCTGCTCTTTTTTCTGTAACTCTTAATTCTTTCTCTCCTGGGTTTCCCTTTTTTTTTAACTTCCCCTTAATTAACATAGGTCATGACCAGTACAGCAAAGAATACATGATTTTTAAACTATATTTTGTTAATAATGCTTGCTTTTAAAGTTCCAAAATATTACTGTTCAGCCAAATGGCAGTTCTTATTTATTTGGACAAGACATTGGTGTTAACAGCCCCAGACAACAAGTAAGGGATAATATATGGTTTGCAGGTAGTTATGGGAAATAGAATCCCAACAGGGTAAGACAAGACCCAGACGCAAAGCGGAGGTCAACTCTTTTCCGCGGGTTGATTTAACATGATGTGTGATCAGTTTGCCTCTGGTGTTTGTCATATTAGTAAAGGTTAACAACCGTGGTTAAGGGGTTGTCAAGGGGCTCCGGTTTTTTTTCGGAGCAGAAAAGAAAGATTAGTACATCCAGTACTTGAAAACAAGACAATGAGGCTTATTATGACCTATTTGTATTTATTGAATTAACTTTGGATTAATGGTGGCGCTTCTTTCTTAACAAATGCAAATATCAACGTCAAATCTGGTTTGCACTGCTACAGTGATTTTGTGCTCTCTTTTCTTCCCTCTCAAATTTTTCAGCTGTCACGTTCTTCTCTCCCTTGTCAGTCAGCTGCTTTGTTACCAACACCAGCCAGTTGACAGGCAAAAAGACAGCAATTTACAGTCATTTAAGCTGCTATTGAGTGGAGTAGTTGCCCTTTCTAAATCCTGATGTATCTCTGTAGTGCACAATCTTTATCTAATCAGCCAGGCTTCTCTGCTCAGCCATTATTTCACTCAACCAGCTAGCCAGAGCAACATCCACATCCACATTATAGCCAGCCTGCCAGTAAGTTTCCCAGTCTGTCATCTAGTCTGTCAGTCAATTTGTCCATATTTCTGTCTGTTTGGCTCATACAGAACTGCAACAAAGCAGAGAGAACACTATAATCCACACAATCTACCGGCAAAGTGCTGGGGCTCAAATTGCCATTTACTTTCGTAGTCCCAGGAGATTGGGTTTTTAGCCTTGTGTTCAAGAGTGCAAGAGCTGGAAGAGTGCTTGGAATGGAAAAGCAATTACTGGCTCATGACTGTAGTAAGTATAATACTGGAACCAAACGCTGCAACAGATTCCTCTGGCCAAACACACAATAGGTCCTAACATATTGATTGATCAGTGTAACTTCAAATTGTAATGTACGCCCTGATGATTCAAACAAATCTTAGTGCAACTTCCCTGCAGCAAGTCAACACCTGCATCAAAATCCAAGGAAGCTATCAAAGTGATGCAACTTAGATACACTCAACAACTCTGCTTCTGCTGTTGCCTGGATTGCAGGACAGACAGGATCTTGATCTACTTTTCCCTAGCAGAAATGGTTAGGGCCAAGTAACTCCTCAAGCTGTTCTATATAGCGCTTGTGTAGTCTTTCTGATCACTCCAAGCACTTTTACACTACTCATCACATTCACCCATTCACTCACTGATGGTAGAGGCTGCTATATAGTAAGGGACCATCAGTGTTAGCTAATCTCATTTGTACACATTCACACACCGCTGAACACCAGCTGGAGCACTTTGAGGTTCAGAATCTTTCCCAAGGACACTTCGGCATGTGACTGAAGGAGCTGGGATTGAACAGCCAACCTTCCGATTGATAGATGACCAACTTTATCCAGTGAGCCGCAGCCGCCATCACCATTTCCTGACTCTCAACATTTTTGACAATGTTCACCCACTTAGAATGCTAATGGAAATAATATTTTTGCCACAGTGTCAACCAGCAGATTAAAAATGTGTTGGACACCTTTCAACGGATTGATTTGATACCTTGTGTGTGATCAGGTTGTCCTTTGTGTCTGTTCTGCTGTTGATAATTAATCACCATTGTGATGGAGTTATGACCAATCACATTTAAGTACTGAACACAGCCAGGTAATAAGGCATGTTCTCCATAACATTCATGATCATATTTTCAATAAACTTGTTTGAAAACATGCCATCAGAAATAAATACAGACTGTTTTAACATCAGCAACAGTCATACTGATGAAATGACTACACATACAGTTAAAAAACAAGCACAAAGCAAGAACAAGACAGGAAAAGAAAGCTGGAGAGAGAGAGGACTTGGCATCAAATAGTGTGAAGAGATGTTACTTTGGGCATTCCCTGGACACTTAGTGTGTGTGGGAGCCGAGAGTGTGGGGTTGGCCCTGAGGGTGGCCCCCAGGTGGGTTGGGGTCAGTACTCTCATATTCTATTGGATGAGACAATGTTCTTCATGCCAGTACTAAGTGTTGCTCGGGGGGGAAAAACGTCATTCAGTGTGGGGAGCTACTTACACTGCTTTGTTCTGCAGTTGTTAGGTGTGAGAGAGAGTATCTGAGTCTATGTGTTATATGGAGGCTATTATGACTGACAAGTAGAACTAAGACTTTACACTCTTTTTTCAATGCAGATTTTGGGGGGGTTTGAGGGGGAGTTAGAGGGACACATCAAAATCACCATTCCACCCCAAAAAAGGAACTACTTTTTAAAGATTCTGACACTTAGGGGGGACTTGAAAAATCAAAAACAAATTATAGTGACAAAGTCGACCCAATATGACATAGTGACTGCTAAAGGAATCACGTCTTACAGTATGTTTAGTAAAGGTGTACTAAGTGATTTTGTTTACTTTGAAATGATGTAAGTGTTCTTGTATTGTTTATCTTTCCCCACTGATCTTTGGTAGTAAAATGCTTTGTATTGCTGCAAAGCATCTATTACATACTTTGGTCTTTAAGTGAAGCAATATGTTGAAAGTGCACAACAAATCTAAGCTTCGTCAATAGTTTCCATAATGCATAGCTTTCCAACTACTATTGATTGCAACCAACTTTAAACTAGGGACCTATTTAAAAAATCTTTAGCACCCTTAACTTTAATTTGTGGAAAATAGGTACATGTATTTTGTACCATTTGTATAAAATCAGTCATAACCTTTAAGTAAGCCCTTGGCAAAACTGAGGAAGAGACATATTACAGGGAAATAGGTTTAATATTCCCTAGCCGAAATTTTTTTTTTAAATGGTTTTCCTTCAGCAAAGTGTACATTAAACATATCAAGAAATACTTTACTTCCAGAATACATTTCTAAATGAAGTGAACATTATCCATTGTTTTAATGTATGCAATGCAGACACACTCCAAAACCTGTAGACAAAGAAGAACACAACTTTTTTCTCAGGAACGCAATATCTGATAGTTTGACGATTCTGACAGAAACACATTCTATGAATAAATTTAAATATCACAAACACACAGACACACTCTGTATTACAGGCACAAACACAGACATGCCCTTGTATGTCATTTAAAATGTGTTATCTTTTCAGCATGAAAAGCAAAACATCTTTGTAATTCAGTATGCTACAACGGATTGACAGTGTGAGCTGATATCTTTAATTCTTCATGTTTAACCTTTTGAAACTTCCTTTTCACAGCCAACTCATTGTTATTGCATCCTCCTTTGACCTTAAAAGCCTAGTCTGTGACTCAAATATAAACCTGTGCATTAATATTGAAAATGTAACTTTCTCTCACTTTCAGGTCAAAGATTTAACTTTGATCCATTCATTCTGAAGTTTTAAACCAATTTAAAACTGTCATTATGCGTCATATCATTTCTGCAGTCTGTAATTATTAGCTGCAGGCTACCAGAGATTGGCTAAGCACAAGCTGAAACTACAGGAATTTTATAACTGGATATACTGGAGGATATTACAGGTGCAGGAAGCAGCTTTGAATCACCTCACTTGAACTTGTTTTCACTTGTGAAAAAAAATCAACAAGGAGAAATAAAGGCTTTCATGTTTTAACAAGTCGCTGTGCTTCACAGTGGGAAAACACAAAAGCAGAAGATTAAATAAATCTGGATCAAAGATGGCCAAGGGGACATGGTCGACAATATTTGTCCAAAAGAGGTGATATTTTAACTGTGCTTTTTAATTTGTGTCGTATGCTAGCCAGCATTAGCGTCAGTTGAGTCAAGGATTTTTACTTGGGCTCTGAAATTCTGTTAGTGTCCCTTTGTCTTAACTTTTGTTGTCCCTGTGGATATGTTATCCACATTTGATTACAATCTTGTAAGTACAGTCATATTTACTGCCTCTTACCCACTAATTACCTATCTCCACATACTGATCATGAATTGTCAACCTCCTCTGCACGTGCTGAGACCATGTTTTTTGGGACTGCCAGTCAGTGGGAGAGTAATCAAAATTATGCCCAACTCCAGAACAGAATAAAATAAACCTTGCTCACAGGCTATTAGTTCACTTAGCCTCCTTAAATGTGGTACACACTAAAAGATAATCAAGCCAATTTGGGGCCTGATTGCCCATTTCCTGCATAGGTCAGTAGAGTACCAATTTTTCAATATTTCCAAAGAGGGTTTTCCTGTGGTGTTTTACATTCCTTGACCTGGTCTAATTTAAAAATCTAAAGTAAAAATGTTCAATATTTACAATCATATATCCTGCTGTGTGGGGTAACAGTTGAGGACAGCCGATCACGCAATCAGTGGATTGACGCATGGAATGAAATAATCGGCAACTGGGAGGCAAGTTTACTGAAGGAAGCACAATGAACACGGCAACAAAAGCAAACGTGTTTTATGAAGTAAGACGGTAATCAGAAATGGAGTATCAACTTGTTGATTTGTGGCAAAAAAATGTAAATGTGAAATTACAATTGATGCGCTAGGTAAGGGTTTCCCAAACTTTACCATGCCAAGGTCCCCTAAACAGAAACATCAACTTTTAGAATGTATTTTCTTACTTTTATTCACTTTTCAATAATTATTAGATTTGTTTAGCAGAGTAAATGATTAACAAACGTGTTGAAAAAAAATAAATATATGTATATATATATATATATATATATATATATATATATATATATATATATATATATATATATATATATATCATTTAAATAATTAGATTATATTTTTTTCCCTTACCTCCAATTTTTGGAGTGTCCCCTAGCGCTAGGGGGGGAATTCCTGCGTGTGAAGGCTATTGTTTTAATTTTAGTCAAAGTGTTTTAGAGAGATGTTACTCTAGCCTTACTGGTATAAAGATTTTATCCAAAGATTTTATGTCCTGCGTTTGTGCGGTCACAGGCAGTAATTCCTACTTGCCTCATTGTCCTGGAAGCATACATGTCCTGGAGGAAGGGCAGATTGCAGCCATCAACTTCTCAGTGGAATAAATGATATGCTGTCTCCTCCACTTGTCTTTGGCAGTGACAGCAGCACCCCAGATGGTAACAGAGCAGGTCACGATGAACTCAATGATTTTTGAGAGAACAGAATCATTATTGACTTTGGCTGGTTGAAATTCTGTCACAGGAAGTACATCCACTGCTATGCCTCTTAAGACCTGATTTTCAGGAATCATTGCACTTGGAGTTCTATCTTCACCAGATGGTCGATCTCCTACCTGTCGGGGAACTCAACCAACCCATGAGCCCTCTGAGGGTGATGTCATCGACAAACTTCCTCAGCTTGACAGGAGGCACTGCTGTTGCTGTGGCTGTTACAGGGGAAAGATGCAGCCTTGAGGAAAAATCATGCCGGCTTCTGATGGTACGGCCACCCCAGTTCATCATCATGTCTCATCTGTTGACACTGAGTTCTTTGTCAATGTAATAATGAACTTGTGAAAATAGCAGGAAGATCACAAACATATCAACCAATCAAAAACCCAGTCTCGATCCCACCTTATTTGAAATGTCTAATGCATTTGTGTGTGATTACTTTGCTGCTTACATCCATTGCTGCTTACACAGCTAGTGGGCATAACAGCAGTGTGTATAGCTCCCTTTTTTCATTATCTTGGTCAAAATTCCCAAATTCAGCCAAACCCTATGGCAACTATTGCCACCAAGAGTGCAGAGAGGTGACCCAGTTTTCCCTGGATGTAGGTTAATTCTCTCTGCCAAAAATTTGGATGCAGGGTAAAACATGGCGAGAGACAAAATGAGAGAAGGAGAAAACAATGCCATTACCTCACAGTCCATCTTGTCATTTTATCTTCCTGTGACACCAGGGGTATAATGCGTCCCCCAAAAAACATGTACATTGATGTTAAGTAAAGAACCTTTATGGATGCTCTTGGTTTAGGGGGGACAAATAATAAAGCAAAGGTAGTATCACAATATTTTGCATGACAATATTGGACCAATTAATGGTAGTGAAGTTTCAATATTATTATAACATTATTTGCAAATATGAAATCAAGTCTTTGGAAATAAATAAATTTGCTTGTTCATGCCACTTGATGATGTTGTTTTTTTTTTCTATTGTCAATAGAGGTGATGACCAGGATGAAGTTGGAGTTGACATAATGTGCACTTCAAACAAAATAAATTACATATATATGTATGTATGTATGTATGTACATTATCTACCGGCGTTCTTACTGATTTACTGGTTGTGTAAGATGCTTGATTCTGATTGGTCAAAACCCCTGGACAACCCTGTTACAAATTATTGGCAAACTGATCACAAGTCATCTCAACTCAATCCACAGAAAATAGTTGTGGGATGTTTTGCCTCTGATTGTTGACACCATAGGACGTGAAGTGAGTTAACACTGTGTGAGTGAGTTAAAACCATTTCCATTTGCATCAAAACAATGTGGCCAAAACTAGTAGATTGCTAAAACTGGTAGATTGCTAAATCGGCGGGCTATGGGCATTTACATATTGAATCCTGTACAGTAATATTAGCAAGCTGGCAAGTTCAACTATAAGTTACCTGTCAAAGAAACAAATTAACTTTACCATGAGCGGGTGTGATGACAGCAGCAGTGTCAAAGTTGTGACATTTGCCTCCTTTATTTTCAAAAGTGTGTCAACCGCAGAGCTCAGAGAAGGAGAGCTGAATGGCAACCAACCAATCAACGGCAACAGGCAGATAAGACTCCATCGCCATGGAATGCTAACTACCATGGAATCACTGGGGCTATTTTAAAAAAAAAATTTAGACATAAATCAGTCAAAAATTAAATCAATAGAGTAAGTAGTGTTTTGCCAAGGTGCTTGTGTTTTAAGAAAGTAGCCGTACCTCACCGTGTCAAGATTCTATTTTGCATAACCACCAGCTAACCATGCATTATCCCTTACATAAATGGCACTGCAATACCAATTTTTGTTGTAAAATGTTTGGAATTTGAATAATATCGTATGTTGACAATAATATATCATGGAGCTACTGGTGATTCCCACCCCTGCTATGCCCCATCAGTAATTCTTATAGTGTAATAATGATTTTATCAATGGCCATAATAGCTTGTATATTGAAATGAATAATCTGGTTTACTATAAATACACCATGAGATACCAAAAGACACACAGACTGTTGCATCTATTATTGTGAGAACATCTCTCTGCTTTCTCAGTACCGCATATAAATATCCCCACCACGGCACTATATTCATACCAATAAGTAATGTGTTTGAAATAAATCCTTCAGAATTTACTTCATATTCATATTTCTTACATATTACGAACAGTGTTATGAAAAAATTGGGTTTAATATAACATATGACTCACTTCATTACCTTGAAACTTTAATAATGGTGGTCGGAGTTTGTGCCTGCAGCACAATGACCAAGCAGAGAATTCAGGCAAGGATATGTGGGGTGACGCATGCAACTCTTGTTTTGCTTTGAATGTTGAAAAAAAAAGGGAGAAGGAACAAAATATGCAGGGAGCAAGTTATTATACATCAGCTTTTTGACCACACGACCTGAGCAAGCTGCTGAATTGATTCGATAATGATTTTTGTACCTGTTCTCTTTAACACTGAAAGGCAGGGGGAATTACTCAGATTAATGGAGCCTTTGAAAGGGGTTTAATAAGTTTAAAATAGTAGCTGTCACGGCTTACATCTCCATCACTGTAGCCTCTCTAACTCGGTCAAACTGACAAAAAAATGTCCAAAAGCCAGAGCTAATCTTGTCAGAGAGATGTCAGAGAGATGACCCAGTTCTTGTTTCTGAGTTCATTGCCTCTATAAAAAAAAGTGGGATGCAAACAGAAAGTGTGTCAGAATGGAGAGAAGAAAAACACATTGTCACTGTATCATATTGTCCTTTGATGCTAAGAATCAAATCATGGTGCAAAAATGCGCTTAAAAAAAGGACAAAAGAGAATTCCCTTCTTGCTCTTTGATTTCATGGCACCTCCAAATGCCTGCTGTGACTCTGATTTATCTGGATGCAGGCCAGTGTAATCCATATTTACACAGGGACAACTAGAGTACTTGCAATCCAAAGCTTAAAGGCTGTCTCACATATCTCGTCCCCTTTTTAGCGTCACATGACATTGCATTTATGCAATCTGACTTCAACAGAGCGAGGTTGAAAAATCAAAACTGCTTTTGTTTGAAGGTAAAACACTGTAAATTAGTTCCTTAATGACTGTGAAAAAACACAGAGTATAAGACCTCAGCAGATATCTCGCACATTCAGACTATATATTCGTGAATGTATGATTGTAATGTAACAATACAAATAGTTGTGAACCTTTGAGTATGCACCATAGAAGTGTTTCCCACTCCATTTTGCCTCCTCTCTGAGATGCAGAACTCTGGGGAAAGACACTGAAGTCAAATGAAAAATAATGAATGAAGAAAGAGAAAGAGAAAGTCTAAATAGAGACTCTCATGAATTCTGATGGCAGCTCCCACGAGGCTCCAACAAGTTTTCACTCTCACCACATTTTCCAGATGATTGTCTCATTTCCCTTTTCTTTCTCTTCACAGACAAAAGAGCGTCAAGCTGAAATCCACCACTGATGAGGTGTTTGGCATTGACGCTTACAAGGCTGAATCTGAAACTGTGAGTCTTTCTGTGTGTGTGTGTGTGTGTGTGTGTGTGTGTGTGTGTGTGTGTGTGTGTGTGTGTCTGTGCATGTGTTTTCACTCCTCAGCCCCATCATTTTTCTCCTTCTTGCCATTGTTATTTACCCCAAACTTGTTGAGGCAGCAACTAATGCCTCTCTCTATCTCTCCCCCCTCTCTATATATATATCATTCTCTCCAGGGAGAGAGCAGTGTGTGAGAATTAGGTCTCTAAGCAGACGTGTTGTATTTTTTTTCGCTTCGACAGTTTGAGGCTACAGCAAGCAAAGAGTAGTGGATGGAAAGATAGGCTTGTAGATTTTTTGGGTGTGTGTTTCTGTTTGTGTGTGAGTGTGTTTGTTTGTGTGTGATTGAAGACAGAGGGGGAAAGAGAGTGTGGCATGACACACAGGCTTCTGGCGAGGACACCATCTGGCCACGGGCTCAAAAACTCATCCAGCATGAGTGCTAGAAGATAAACAAAGCATGCTTGCATGGAAAGTGCTTACCCAGACACACGAATACATGCATGTGAATCCACATGCAATAAATAAAGCTAATTGTCTCAGGAGCATCAATTATTCATAGAGTTATCTGAACTTCATATATGCAATGTTTGAAGTCAGAGACTTGCTTATGAGATCTTTATAGCTAAAGAGATAAATTACAAAATGTTTGTCAGTGAAGAGATATTTGATTTTTTTCAGATCATTTGAAAGAAAAGCAGTTTCCACCTACTGTTATTGTTTTTTGTTTGTCTCAGATTTGATCTTTTCATATCAGTGTGGTTTCACGCTTAAGAGTGAACATTTTCATGCCAAGAAGAGATAAAATGAACACCAGGATGAGCAGGTAACTATTATATGGCAATGTAAAAGTGTATGTGTCCACATGAAGAACTGTGGTGATCACTGTGTTTGCCTGTGTGGAGCTTTCCCCGGTCTCCCCCACAGAGTGTTGGGCGGTTCTCTCCGGCTCGAGCTGCTCCTGCACCTTCACACCTGTTCCCCATCACGCTCATCAGGACATGGCAATTATCCTCTGTGGAGAGAGGAGTCGGGTGCCAGAGTATTCCCGCTTCTACCGTGGTACATCGTCCAGCTCGCCAGTACTTCTAAGTATTGCAAGTTTTCTAATATTTTATGTGATTATCTTTCGACTAACTGCCGCTGTCCTCCCTTTTCCTCCAGTGCCTCCTCGAGCCACCTGCACCTCCGCCGAATCTCTGCCACGCTGCCATGCTCTCCCCCTGGACACTCACCTGCCTTCACCCCTAGCCTCACGCTTCACTCCTGCATCTCTTGGATCTCACACTCACCTCGGATTCTGGATCAGTCATCCTCCACCTCGCCTTTGATAAATAAAATCACTTCCACTGCTTCCTCAGCCTCTGCTTGCTTTTGGGTCCTAGTTAACACTACTGGGTTAACAACCATCCCTGTCAACCAACACTGTGCTGTCAATAAGAACATCAACTTACGACAGTAGTTAGCAAATGGATAACTTGGAAAGCCCCATGGGCAATGGCAGATCCAAGGGGTAGCCACCGGTAGCTCGCTCCCACCCTTGAAATTTGATTGGCTTCTTCTGGTGCCACTCTGAAATTCTTTACCTATTATTGGCTATTTGCATAGTCAAAGGTGAGACTTAAATTAAAGTTGTCTATTTGGCTTTTGTTTAGATGGAATACAAGTATATTTATTCATCTATTTTTTAGAATTTGCATTCTAAGTTCTAACGATTCAAGCTGAGGAATTTTTA
Organism: Notolabrus celidotus; assembly: GCF_009762535.1. Taxonomy (NCBI): domain Eukaryota; kingdom Metazoa; phylum Chordata; class Actinopteri; order Labriformes; family Labridae; genus Notolabrus; species Notolabrus celidotus. The sequence continues at coordinate 14,893,522 of NC_048285.1, forward strand.
ATGTTGCTAATATGTTGTGTTACTTTGAGGGTTAAGAAAAAAATGCACATGACTACAAAGGCTTTTACTTACTAGCGTGTACTTAAAATGTTAGTTGTTGAGTGTATGAGTGCAGACCTAAAAGGTAATCAGATACTATTCAAGTGTGTGTTTGTGTGCATGCATGCATGCATGCATGCTTCATAACACCTCTGCATAAGTCAGTGCTCCTGTTGCAACCAGAGTCAAAAAGTCTGGATCTGTTCTATGAAAAATATATGTTAACTGTGATACCAGGAATACAATTGAAAAAAACATTTGGAAAGTGTCTTCTTGTGACAACACTTTAAGCATTTGGGAACCAAGGAGACACGTTTCTAAAGTTGTGAAAGTGAAATATATATATCCTGATATAGGATTACAGATGCTGAACAATCCAGTGTTTCATTTCATGATTTGGCAAATGTTTTCAGTGGGTGACAAGTCAGGACTGCAGGCAGGGCAGTTCAACACCTGTAAATGTGGTTTGGCATTGTCCTGCTGAAATATGTTTGAGCTTCCATTCAAAAGGTATTGTCTGGATTACAGCATATGTTACAAAACCTGTATACACTGTTTAGCATTAATGGTGCCTTCTCAGATGTGTCAGCTACTCATAACATGGGCACTTACCCATCCATAGACTGTATATATAAAGGACAACGTGCCTTCATTTCTGCCCAACATGAGATGTGAAGCCAAAGACCAACATGACTACAACCTTGAGGCAGCTTTATGCAAGGGCGTAGAGGAGACGGGATACATGGGGTACATGTCCCATGCAGCTTTGTCTCCCAGACTTTTCTGTACTATGAATTTGGTTTGACAGCCATTCACTTAATTTTAAGAAGCCTGAACACACCATGAGTGGGCGGAAATGTTGCGTACTTGCTGCTGCTTTTGTGTCATTAGAGAAAGGCATGCTCCAGCTAGTGCTTCTATAAGCACCGAGCAGCGAGGATGTGCTATAACTCTACACTCAAATGTACCACCCTACAAAAAGCCTGTCACCAAATATGACATCACCTCATTAATTTCGATCACACAGTGTTAGTGAGAAACTCTATGAACTTGCATGAATGAAAGAAACCTTGGCAAAAGAATGGATATTAATCTGAAATGCTGGGCCTCTGATGACAATTGGCACACATGTCATCTCCCACTATTATGGATTGCAATTTATAGGCCACTCCAGAGCTGAGGACATACTGGGGCATTTCAGTGTCAGCCATTATCACTCTCTCTTGCTCTCTCTTTCACTTCAGTTATGTTCTATGAATAAGTATCACATAATCCAGATCAGGCCGGCCGGGTCATTCGATGTAACTCTCTGATTCATAGCGGGTGGATTGTGACAGATGTTCTCCATAGACAGTCTGGGGACAAACTGTAAAGGTCCTGAACTGCGCAGCTGATGTTGCAGTTCCGTACTATTTGAGCCCCAGACTCAAGGATAAACACCAGCTGATAAAAATCCTGCCAACACAGTCATCAAAGGTCAACCAGTATCAGCCAGGCTAAGAAAAAGTTTTCACAGCCTAGAATCAGGTTCTGTTGTGTACCCAGCTCCATCATCTTCTGTAGCCCCCATCTTAAGTTACTGTCACTGTACTAGTCCAGGCGGTTCAGGTGAAGACAGAGGAGCCCAGAAAACAACCAGACATCTTGGATACCTCTCCTCAGATGTCTACTTTGATCACTGTTAATGAACCTCCTGCCATCACTGCTATAGAGGATTTGATAAGAAGTCAGTCTCTCAACCAGCAAAGCAGTCTCTCAACCCAGCCCTCAGCAAAACTCTGCTGTTATTTCTTAAAACAACGTATGTTAATTTCTGTAAATCAACAGACACCAATGCATGTTACTCACTTAGATTAGCTGATAGCCTTAATCCACTCAAAGTGCGACATAACAACAGTTAGTTGTAGTAAAATAATTAACAATAACAATTGATAGTATATCCTAACTCTATTATTAGGCATGGAATTGTTTCATTATTCTCCTGGCAGAGCTTCATCATGTATTTGTAGCTCAGATGGGGATGGAAGCACATAATTAGAGCATTGACACAATGATACTTCCAACTTCAAATGCTAAAGGGACTTGCAGCAGAAGAAAAAGGGCTCCATATTTCTGTTTCATGTTAAGTCCATGGCCAACAGGTTAGTTTCTCTGTTCATGGAAAAATAAAAGCGGGAGTACAAATCAAAGTCATCACACATTTCTAAGGGTTGTAAGCTAATAGATCGCAGAGAATGTGCTGCCTACAAAAAACAGCTGGTAAAATCCTCTGTTCTTCCTTTTCCACCAAGTTACCCCACTTTCCAAATGATAAGCCATCAACAACTGGTGTTTTTGTTCATATATACAATGCAGCCAATGCAGAAGTGCTTAAAATTGTAGTTTTTTGAAGGCGTCTACAACAACCCAAAAAGTCCCATCAACACCCAGGTCACAATCCCCACCTCAGACCAGAAAGTAACATGAACAGCCTAGCATTAAACAGTTTTAGTAATTTATTGCAATGGGGTGATATTTTTGAATAATTGTTTATTTTGATAATATTGAGTTTTGCATAACAAGGCATAATGAGGGGCAGAGCTAACTTGACACATTGTAGCCATTAGCTTGGAGGCTCAAAACCCACTTCAACTCTACCTCCTTACTTCATGCTATTTCAACCAAAAGTTAGGCTGAATCAGCATTTCCAATATAGCAGCCGCCATTGAAAGGCTTAAATACTATGCTTCAGACACCAATGGGTGACATCATTTAGACTGTGTCCATGTTTTATACAGCGCTTTACATCTATAAATGGCTAGGTGTAATATTTAAAGGCCCTGGGAACCCAAATCAACAAAACATTCTACCTAAGATATGTCAGACTAAATGTAAATACAAAAAACTATGTAAAAAATATTAGAACTCAACTTCGATCCATTTTCAAATATGTTCAATTACGTTTTTTAACACGTTTTCACTCTGGGTTTTAAGGGGGGTGGTTTAACCTGATTTTTATTACGTAATAAAAATCCAACCAATAATAAATGAAACACTGAGCCATGTGCAGACATGTTCAATACAACTAATCCGCTCCTGCTCAGACCGTGTCCTGATGTCTCAGCCAGCTCCCCTCAGTGTTGTCTTTGCTGTTAGCTTGTTTGCTAATCACGTACTGCCTGTAATCTGTCTGTTTAGATGTCTCCCTGCTCTTTGCACCGCTGTACTCATGTGTCCCTGTCTGCACATCCACAGGTGAAGATGACAGCTCATGTCATTCTTTTATTTTCTCAACTGCGGTGGATTTGGGGAAATTTTGGGACGCAGTTGAGTTGAGCTGCTGCCAAGTGGCTCAAGCAGTCGCGCAAATACTCGGCTCATTTCCCCAAGACCGGTTCACTACTTTCCCCAGGACCGGTCCACTAACTGTCCCCAAACAGCTCAGAGTTTAGCCAAACAGCTCTGTCTGACGCCCAGAGCTGAGCTTCTGCACTTCAGCCTCCGCTGCTCCAGGCGTCCCATGGTCCTAATGCCCCGGAGATTACGAAGTGATAAAACTAATAAATGATAGAAGTCCTGATTCTGAAGTATTTTGTAACTCAGCACTCAGAGACCGTTTGAAATGAATAATTTTCAGATTCTGGAGTTTTTATGTCTTTAAATTCAGAGTCAGAGGGCTCAAACATCCAGGCTGTGAACTCTCTCTTGACCTGTCAATCAAAGAGTTAGCGGCTCACATGCCCACACAGTCCTTAGGAATACTCTGACCAGTAAAATAAGCTGTTTTTGAACAGAGTTTTTTCATAGTTGTGTATGTTTATTTTCACTCAGATTTTTGTTGAAGCTTGATTACACATTTAATTGTGATATTCTATGTGATTTTTAAATATTCCATTTACGTTTCCTGAGGCTTTAAGCTGTAACTCTTAGCTATGTTGAAACTCTCAGGTGGTATAACCCTTAAAGAGGTGGTGGTGCATAAACTCCACCATAACTACCATGTTTGAACTTACACACAAATGGTGCAACCCATTGCTTAGGGTCAAGGTAAGGTAGGAGAAACCCAGTACAGTATGCTTAGTATGCCCCACCACGCACAATGCTTAACCATCCTCACCTGTTTTAATACATTCTTGTGAGAAGCCTTGTTTTGCAGGTAGACTTACATTGTTTGCGCTACTCAATTTCTACTATTACCTGGAATTATTCACCCCAAGGTAGCTGTAAATCACAAAGAACTTCTATCTGCTGCACCTTGCTTCCCCTACAATTCTTTTTTCATGCTCAAACAACTACATCTCAACCTTATACAGCACCCACACACACCCTCAGCACTGCTCTATAGAGCATGCACACACAATAGCACACACCTACACCCTGAACACATCGCAAATATCACATTACCATACTGTGTTGGTAGTCTTTTATCAGTCTCTCCTGTAGTTGTTCATGGTTACAGTGTTGGAAACTTCAATAACAGTGATATTAGCATTCCTTCATTCTTAGATGCTGTCTGAGGTCAAAGCAGAGACACCGTGAGGCCTTCCAATGTAATGTCTCATGAGACAATGAGACACCCCTGACTTTGTCCAACCCAATGTCAGGCTGTGTGTGTGTGCGTGTGTGCGTGTGTGTGTGAGAGATAGAGAGAGAGAGAGAGAGAGAGAGAGAGAGAGAGAGAGAGAGAGAGAGAGAGAGAGAGAGAGAGAGAGAGAGAGAGAGAGAGAGCGAGCGAGAGCTCAGCAGCCAACACACACACAACACACCCAGAGAGTTCATAAAGTTGGAAAACATTACCAAAAGCAAATCCCGCTGTGACATTTAACTTATTCTGTGGCCCAGGATATTTGCCATTACTACTCCTGTGAGAATCTGCTTCTTCAATTGAAACTTAAAATACTGGGGTTGATATCAAAGGAAGCACACACGATTTTTCCTTAATTTCCGCTGAGACTTTTCTCCCCATTCTACTGAAAAAAATGAACTATTCTTCAAGTTCAATACAAGACAAGTAGAACCCAAAGAATATTTTTACCTCTGGTGGCCAACCTAATCCCAAACCACTGCTACTATAAGTCTATGCCATTCTTTCATTGGAAACACATTTAAATTTAAAGATCCAGCCTGCGCCCACAAAGACAACTTTTCAAGTTAGCAACAGGTTTATTTTATTTCCACTCAATGCCCTGACTTGTAACCTCTTCTAATCTATTGCTTCCATTGGATATCAGTCTGCACCCCAATACATTACTATTGTACTGTTCTCTCTACGTGTTTAACTTTGCTGGTGCTATCATAGATACACAGCCAGCCAAGCTCCTTTTCTAGAGCCAGGAAGTGAGCACTCCTTTAATGACTTTGCAACGGTAGAAAAGTAAAGTTGACAATATTGAGTGGTGTGAAACTAGAAAAGAAAATACAACTACTGCACTTAATAATTTGCTATGATAGCAACGGGTGAAATGTAAAGAGTCTTCATTAACATTAAACTTCCAAATGTATAGATATCATAGACTGTATAAATAATGGACGTAGTATCCGTGATGTCACCCATCTCTTTCTGAAGAGCTAATTTGGAGCCAATCATCGGCCAGAGCCATATTGGAAATGCTCAACTCCACCTAATGGATGTTGAGCTAGTGTGAGGTAAAGAGGTGGGCTATGAGCCTCCAAGCCAACAGCTATAGTGTTCCCGTCTGTCAATCAAGTCAGCTGTGCCTCTTATAATGGAAAATTCGTAATCTTAATCTCACCCCCTGTACAGTGTGTGCCGATCGATAAATTAGCTAACCAGACTACACTCATTTTTTGTACCAGGCTGTAAACATGTCTATCTCTGCTGTAAAGATTGACTTTCTTGAATTGGTGTGCATGTGGTTTCCGCTACTTGCGAAACCAGCCTCAAGTGAACACTCAAGAAACTGCAGTTTTTAACATTTCTGGATTGGCTCCAATACTCGTGGCAGGAGGTTACCGGTTGATAGATATTAGCTATGAAACCATTTCATATAGGCACGCAGCAATACAAATTCAAACAAAGTAATTGGCAGATAAGTGTAAAGATAAATTGTACAAACTTAGAAAAGTGAAAATAAAACTCAATTCAAATTATCAAACATGTAAACAATGTACACTTACAGCCATTGCTTTCTGAGGGATTCAAGTGGGTGATTACTTTGGCTTTTAGAATCCAATCCATTTATTTTTCTCTATCCAGTCTCTACTTCCTGTTTTCTGTATATCCAATGACTTCAAAATAAAAGTACAAGAATCTTTTCTGCAGGAAATATCATCTGTTTATAAAATAGACTAAAATAAACAACGATGCCTTTTTTGTGACCTACAAAATAAAAAGAGACAATCAGCATAAACCATTATTTTCTTTTACATATTTATTTTTATAATGCCTGAAATGTCTGCCAGAGTAGGTGTCAGACAAAGTGAGTAACAGCACTCTTTCATGACATTTTTCCTGGCAAAGACTCTCGATGACTGTTTACATTAGACTGCTGACAGCAGGGCATTATCTTGAAAGAAAGCACTTCTTACTCATGTACAGTACAACAAAAAAAGCAAAGCGATAAGATGAACCATTTTGTCCAGGAGACACCAGAATCGATGCAGAATAAAAGCTCCCCATGGGAGCTTTAAAGCAGTGATTTTAGCAAAGAAATAAGACCTACCTAATATTTGGCAACAACAAGTTCATGTATAAATGTACATTTATTTTATCATATAAAAGGAAAAAACCGAAAAAGGCCATCACTTATCCACCTCCACACATAGTTAACATAATCTGTGTCCCTTCTCAATTTCTTATACTGGCCAACTTTTTACTGGGAAGAGGAAGCGTTCCTGTTCTCAACTGTCGGCTTGGGCTGTCTGACAGCTGTGTCACATGGCCGTCATGGTATTCACACAGTCTGGGTTTTGGCTCAGTGTTGGCTCAGTGAGTTGCTGCTGTCAGCTCTGTCTTTCTTTACACGTTTTACATAAAAAAAAGCATAAACTATAACTCAAATGTATTTGCTTTAAACATTTCAGAAAGATCAGTTCCTTAAAGGAAAGGGCAAAGAGATCTTTAGGTGTGGGACAACTGTGTGCAGAGAGAGGCAGCAAAAGGGGGGAAAGAGAAGGAGGTGAAGCGAAAAAGGTTCACCAAATACCTGAAAGAAATTCCGAATACTACTATCAAAATGTAACTGAATTACTATCCAGGTTACTGCTTTTCAGAAGTAATCCAAATCATGAAATAAATCAAATTTGGCAGTTTCAATTGGGGTGACTCATCCCCAGTCAGCTGTGCTAACATTAGCTTCACCTGGGTTACCAGGCTCCCCTGCATCTAGCTTTTGTTTGGTCAGGTGATTCATGTGTTTAGAATTACTGCTCTTGGCGGTGGACAAAGTTTTCTTTTACGTACATCGACTACAACTCACCCCTTTCATGTCCTTTACCTCAGGGAGGGAAAAATAATGCAGGTATCACTCATGACGGAAAGCTCTTGTCCGTATGACGTAGGCATGTACTTGCTATCTTATGAAGTTGTCGGCTATATGACGTACACTACTAGTCACTGCAAATAGAACCTGAACACCTCTCCAGAGGAATTATAGTTACACCAGAATGGGGGGAAAACTACTTAGCATAATCATCCACATTTATTTCATTTTTACGTATCACAGAGGCATCATGACTCAGAACCCTCAGCATGATTTGGTATTCATATGTTTGCAAATAAATTATTCACATGCATTCTTCAAAACTGAAGCAGTGACTATAAGAAATTATAATAAAGAGGCCAATGGCTTCCTGACACTTCCTAAATGCTGCACAGTACTCTACTGGTATTGCTTGATAAATTAATTTAAAATTTCCAATTTTAAGGTTATGAACAGTGACATCCATGTATTAACTAGCATGAAAATATTAACTGAACACTCATGGCAATTCTCCTGCTCCTCTCTTTTAGCTGTTCCTTAGAGGAGCACAAAAACTTTTGATACTGCTTTCAGCCCCTACGCGCCGAGACAAAAGAACAGCCTGCCAGAGGATCTGAGAGGAGCCAGAGATATTGAGACTTTTAAATGTAAACTAAAAACGTATTTCTTCAGTCTGGCTTTTATGTAGGGTTTAACAATTTTATTACTTTAATGTTTTATATTGATTTTAATGTTGTTTTATTATTTCATTAATTTGAACTATCTGTTTTTGATTATTTTTCTAATCAATTTTTAAAATATTTTTAGCCTTTATTTTATCTTCAACTCTTATCCGTACTATTTTTTATTTTTTTATTTTAACTATTTATACTCTTTAAATTATTTTAATGAAACATATCTTATTGTTGTTTGTGTGCATTAGTCTCTGTTTTAAAATCTTTTTTTTTTTTTACATGTCTTGCCATTATTTTATTTCTGGTTCTTTTTTGTTTCAGTTGTGTAAAGCACTTTGAATTGCATTTGATTTTTATGAAAGGTACTATATAAGAAAAGATTGATTGATTGATTGATTGATTGATTGATTGATTGATTGATTGATTGATATAAAATTTCAACACAGGAGGTGAAGCCATATGACATTTAAAAAAATGCTAATATGATTGAAGAAACTGCATGTACAATGGGTGAGCCTGTTAAGTAAATGAAGCAGCTGTAGCTTAAGTCTTTGATCAAAAATATCTTATTACATCACTATGGCCGTTAAAGAACACATAGTTTCAATTTTTTTATTATCATAATTTTTTTAAGAAACAAAAACACGACTAAGGCACCGTATTAGATCCAGTTGAACAAAGATAAATATTACGGCAAAATCAGATTATGAGAACTGTAAATAAAAGATCATACAGCCCAATGTGTGCTGATGCTATAACACACAATTGATGTGTCCAACACAAATTGTGGATCCCTATGACTTTGCAATGAAATGGTTCTCCTGCTGGTGGCATGTAATTTAAATGCATGGCCTGCCGCCAGCAAGGACTTTAGAAATAATAAGTTTGTTCAGCAGTTTTTAATGGAGTTTATCTCTGGCAAAGGGAATATGCTTATGGTATATTCTGTCTCTATCAGGCAAGGTATAACATGATTTAAGTTTACACATTTTACTGTGTTCTTAAGCATACAGCATAAAAATAGCCATGTCAGCTTTTATATTCACAAAATTGTCAATCAAAAGAGGCTAATCCTAACTGCCCAATGAAGGAACACTGTCAGACAGGCCTCTGATTGACAAGCGCACAGACAGGGGCGTACCATGGGACAGAGACAGACATGAAAGTGGGCAGCCAGTCAGCCAAACAGGCAGGCCATCAGGTGGAAAGACTGGCAGGTAGGTGGTCCAGTTGTCATGCTGCCAGGTGGGAATGCAAGTGGACAGCAAGAAAGGTAGAGCAGCATTCAGACATATTGACTCCCAAGCAGCCGGGCAGACTGACAGGAGGAGAGGCAGATAGACAGAACGATAAATGGGAATTATTGGACTGTCCTCTCACAATCCCTTTTGGTCCACAAAGGACTTATGCAGGTGGGATAAGGCATGTCACAGAAACTCGATGACAAGTAAAGACAGGGTAATGAAGGTTTCAAAGGGTGTCAGCTAATAATAAAAAAGGGGAACGTTTGAAATGCAGATCTAACTTTTCCCCTTAAATCCATTAATTTTCTTTAAGTCCAGAGTTTATTTTAGATTTTATTGTTGCTTTTTCTTGTTTTCATTCAATATAGTAATCTAAATTAACCTGAGTGGTTATTCTTTAGCTTTTAAAGTCATAATCCTCTGTCAGACATTTTACTGACATATTAGCCATTTTTAAACTTAAAATGCTGAACTGAATTGAGAAAAGTGCCATCATACTGATACACTTAATGTACAGCTCCACATTTTCAGACATTCTTATACTGCAAAAATGTTGGCCATTCATATCAAAGGTGTGAAGGCTTCAAATCAAAACAAAATGAATACATGTTGGAGTAATCATTTACTTTAATTATGCAGGCTTTTATGCAGGTGATATTTGATATTTGACTGTTGTTTCTACTGCTTAACTTTCTTACATCAAAAAGTAACAGATTTCGTTAGCTATCAAGCAACATATTATACACTTTTATTTGAAAGTTGGGTCAAAAACTGACTTGCCATAATATTTGTCATCAACAAGACAGGCAAACTATGTTATGCTAATATGAATACACTTTTAAATAATTCAGGTGTGGAAAATGTACTTTTTGCTCAAAAATGGACTGGTACTTATATAGCGCTTTTCTAGTCTTTCTAATCACTCAAAGCGCTTTTACAATACTCGTCACATTCACCCATTCACTCACTGATGGTAGAGGCTGCTATATAGTAAGGGCTAATCGCTAATAGCTGTATAAGCTAATCTCATTGGCACACCCACACACTGCTGAACAACGGCGGGAGATATTTGCTCAAGGACACTTTGGCATTTGACTGCCGGAGCTCTACCCACTGAGCCACAGCCACCCCATATAAATGTGGTATCACCATAACTTGTTGACTGTCCATGAAGAGTTATCCAGACAAGCTAGGAAATTATTTTTTTAACATTATCAGGTAAGTTAGCTTAAAATTAGCTTAAATACATGTCAGCTTTGATGTTTAATAGCCTTGCTTCCTGTCTGGTTCTTCAACCAGTTTCTCGGCTGAGATCCCCCGTTCATATGTACCTCATACAGCACCACTTAAAAAGGTTCTTGTCAAGATTGTGGTGTCTGATTGGCTACTTTGCAAAAATTGCCTTTCAAGTTGTGAATAAAAGTTCCATTTAAGATTGCACTAGATGATATTAAGCTCTGGATTCTGTTTTTTCCCAACACTTCATGGAGGCAGAGATCAGTGTGAAGCTGCATTTGTGGCTATGCTGGCACAAAAAACTAGAGCTGTAGGGAAAAGCAGCAAGCACACTTTATATTGTTTCTCTGAAACGTATAGTTTAAAGTTGTTGTTTTTTGTAGTCCTGAAAAGACCTTAAACTTGTGCCTTTCCAAAAAAAACAAAGCTGAGTGATTAGTTACACCCACAAGCCGTGTCTAACTTTTTATCTCTGGAAAAGCAGCCAAAAAGAAGCACTTCAGACTGAGGCTGAATAGTGTCGTTGTGGCTGCTGATACCCAAACAATGAAGGTAGGTGTTCAACATTTACAGATAAATATCATATTTTCAAATTCAAGAACAACTTGATTACAGTTTGTTTATAGACTCTCTGATGTGGCCTGAAGGGATGAGATTGTGTTCAAACTCTGAGGCCTTTCTCAATATGTTTTTGTCTTGTTCTCGTGTTGTCACAATACAAAAAACAAATTATAATTTTAGCAGTTATAATTGCAAGTATTCAATTTTGCAGCCCCCAATGTAATTGTAATTCAGCTTTAGTCATGCTCCACCAGACAAGCAGGAAGGTCTCAAGGGGGCAGACGCCTGATCACCAAGTCTGGGACAGATCTTGTCCCCTCAGAGCTCCCCGTCCCCCTGCTCATATTCATCCTCCTTGAGAGGTTCCTGCTGTATCTCCTCCATGCTATCCCTGGTCAACAGACAGAGGTTGTGAAGGATGCATCACACTGCTATAAGTCTTGGGGGGAGATAGAGGCAGAATCTCAAAAGCCCTGAGGAAAATTGCTCGCCAGCAGATCTTGAGCAGGCGGAAGACATGTTCAGCAGTGTTTCTTGCCTTTTCATGGTATTTGTTGAGGTGTGCTTCAGCTTGGCCAGACTAATAAAATATAGATAACATTAAATATTTGCAATCTTTTTAGTGCAAAGTAATAAACGTTTCCGAAATATGACCTCTTTAATATTCCCCCTCTACTAGCTGGCAGTACAGTTGATGATACTCCCTGTCCTCAATGAAAAGTAGACAGGTGGTGGGAATAAGAACTCCTTGTACGTTGGAGAGTACAAAGGCGTTGTGGACTGACCCTGCATTACCAATGAAAGTGTCCAGATTTTTACCCTACCTTCATACGTATTTCCACATATAAGTAATCTTCAAAAAGAACTAGAGAAGAATGCAAGCACAATGACGAATTTTCAAAGATTGTTGTGTACTCCACAGAGAGCAGCTAGCTGAGGCCATTCAGGTTTAGCAGCTGGGATTCATACATGGCATCAAATGTGCCACATTGGAATACCTCATTGCTGTCTCCTCTATACATGGACATTTGCTGTGACTCTTCAAGACATGCCACATGCCAGCTAGTAGAAAGCAATAGCTACCTCTATGTTGTTGCTTTCATTCACACACCTTTTCTCTTGGTAACATCTGAAAAAAAAAGCTGGCTCATCAGAAAAAAGTGGGCTTGTCAGGTGGGGCCCTGATAGGGGCAACGTCTGACATGAATGGTTGGATTGAGGGTTTTCACAGACACCAGTGTTAGTGTTTCTGAGCTTTCAATCATGTAAGGCTACTCCAGAAGTTATCAGAGTACAAATAAAAAGCTTGAATTAAGCACTATATTGCCACTTTAACATTTTAAAGGATCACTAGCTGGTAACTGTACAACATATTGTAAATTTAAGAGACAATGTCCACCCCCCTTCTTCAGCAGGGGTGCTGCGTATGTTTCTTTTCATCTCAGGGTGTTACTCTGGTTGAGCAGTATTCACAGCCACCTCTTTTGTTATGGCTCACAGTGCTGCCTGCTGTCCACTATGACAGAGTGTCACTGATGTCCGTCCATCAAGGAGCGATGACTTTCAAAGGTCAGCAATGTCTGCATTGACTCTAATGCCTGTTACAATGTCTAGACATATCAGTCAAACATTATGACTGTGCTTTTATTTTCCTCTTTGTTGTCCACATGACTGTTTTGTTTTCTTTAGGCTCTTGTTTATTTTGATGACCAGTTATTTCGTCATTCTTTGCTGCCTTTACTCAGTTTTAACTCCTTATCTCTCTTGAATCGTTACTATTGGATTTCTCATTAGACAGATGATGACGTTATTTCACCTGAATGACCAAAAAGATGGTTTGAATAGTTGCCCTCCAAGTATACTCATTAGACTTATCTGATCAGTATCTGTTATAACTTTGTGTTCAATAACAAATTGACAAAACTGATCCATAAATTGTGTTTCTGATAAGCCATTAGGATAATCTGGTTATGCAAAAACAGTTGGTTAAGGTTATAAAAAAACAAGAGTTTATTGGTAAGGACATCCTTATTTTAAAGTCACCTCAACTTGAAAATTAAAAGAGGTGCTGTAAATCTCTGGAAAAACGTCTTTCAGCTATGTAAATAAACTGCTCATGACTTTATCTATTTGTACACCAACGCTGTCATTGTCACTCACTGCCAAGATTTTCATTTTAGAGCTTTGGCTTTTGTTTTGGCATGGAACTTGTCAAACCCCAAACCCAAACAGATCAATGTCCAATTTTTGCTGTGTCACTCAAAGTGTAAAAGTCTAACTGATGATCTCATTAGCCCCGGTCTGTAATCTTAAGGTTTAGCACTGCTTCGTAGTGACAAACTGGCCTGTCCATGTCATGTGAGCCCTATGAAGGGTTTGTAGTGGCCTTATGTCATTCTGTCTGACATCAGCTGACAGGCTGAAGGAGTGAATGATGGCTTTTTATGAAGAAGAATGGCAGCTTTACAGACCACCAGCTGCTCCCAAACACTCATCTCTAATCTCACATGAACTGCTCGAGTATGTGAGGGTGTCCACTGAATGCTGGAGGAGATTGGTGTATATCCACTCAAATGCATGAGTTATGTCTCTTTCTTTCATTTGCTTTAAGACCATGGCTTGGTCAAACAAACTGCCAAAGGACATAATCATTATTGGAATGTAGTAAGCATTTTTACATTTCTTTAACTACTCATATTTCATATATTAAAAATATCAAAAATAAGGTTGTGGGACATCTGTGACAGGAAATGGAATGACAGCAACATGATGACAAACTGATGACAGTTTCCCAAAGGCCCACTCATGTTTGTTTTAATCCACCCTGACCATGTAATCTCCACAAGGGTTTCAAATGGGATAAAGGTTTACTCATCTAATCCTAATTTCAGGTATAATCCTACAGGTCAGTAGATTTTGTGGCTCATTGTTGAGCTGGGATGAACCGCTTCTGCTACTTGTTTTCAGGTAGCATCGATTTTACACCCACAGACAACTAAACAGAGTATCACTGATTTATCTGTCATAGCATGACGATAGATTTGACAAGTAAAACTTACACAAATGGTAGATTTGCAAACCCACCAGTTTATTCCTAGTTCCTCAGGAAAAGTTAGTAAAGTTTAAAGTGGACAGAACAATGCTTACACTGATTTACCAGACCTTCAGTCAGAGTTTATCGACTTTTCTACTCACATGGGGGAGAAATGTCTGTACAAACAAGGAAAAAAATGCACAGGGTTTCGTAAAATGGCCAGATTGCCAGGGAACCTGGTCATTACAGAGATAACACACCGTACCGAGTTTATCTGCCATGACACAGATGTAAGATGAAGATGCTCAGATTCTGCTCTCTTGCACTTGATGCTCTTTATTCCCAGTATTTTCAAAAGTCATGATATAGGATATCAGCGATGCTTACGTTTCATGTTACATATATGCTGTCATTTCTGGTTGTTTGTGTTTTATATGCTCTATGCACAAAGTGAACGCTCCAGGGAAGGTTTGTTCATTCATTTCATTACATGTATGGGGGTTTTTTTAGACCCTGGGGGACTTGAGCTGCCTCCATGTTTACCCCTATGGATGATTTATTTATTATATAAGGCCGCAAAAAGAAATACAAGGAATACCCTTTTATTTTTTTTTAAACCTTTTTGTGGATCAAAAACATTTGTATCAACATTGAGGTTTAGATAATTGCCATCTTTAGTTGTTATTTGTAACAGTTTAAAGCCCTTCTGGTATGGGAAGCAAGCTGTGATAGTTCAGCGGGTTGTTTTCACAAATACAGTGAACCCCAGTGCAAACATACACAGTACCTGCACTTGGACAGGTTGCATTTGGTGTTTTAGTTTGACTGTGCAACAAATGTGTGATTATTTTTCATAACAATAACTCTCAACGACGATCACCCCCCTCCTTGCAGAGCTGCGAGACCCGCAAATCGTGATGGAGTCTCAGTCGTGCTTGTGAGCTCTGGCTCTGCTCGATGCTCACTACACGGGCTTGTGTTGCCCGCTGGAGGCGAGGCGGGGGAAAGCACGCAAACGGTGGGGAAAGATGAAGCGCTCCGTATTTCCCTGCCTCTCCCCCCTTCTTGCTGTGGAAACCCATGGCCACCCTATCCGTCTCCACAGCAGACAGGAGAGGCACTGGTAGGGTGACGGCTGCCAAAACTACGTTTTGCCTAGAAAACTCCATTCAATAGAAAAATTGGGTGTTATTGTGATGATTTCAAGATTTATCTCAATTCTGGAAAATGAAGAGGGAGAGAGCCGTCTTGCTGTCATCCACAGGTCTAACAGTCTCACCCACCCCGCACCACGCGCTCCATGACTCGTATTTATTTATATATTTGTCTTGATGCGCGTCGCCGCTAAGAAAGCCAGAGCTCTCCTCACCCTCTCCTCTCTTCACTTCGCTTCCTCTCCTCCACTCGACAGCATCCAGAACTATAGCGCAACCGTCCCCATCACTCTTTCCCTCCTCTCCTCCTCTTTCTCTCACCGCCAGATCTCTCCACTGCGTCTCTCACCCCTTTACTCCCCTCCACCACCACCACCACCACCACCTCTCCGGCTCAGTCCCTCACTCCTCTCTGACGCACGACAGAGAGACGGACCCGCGGATTTAAAGAAAAAATAAAAAGCAGCAGCTGACCCACGCGTCAGTATGATCAACAGACTCCTGCTATCGCCGCGCCGGACAGAGGCACGGTCCTGAAACCGAGAGGAGAGCACTCTCACCCGGCTGCACAGTTGTTGAACGCTCGCCCGAGAGGGGGGTGCGGAGGCGACGGCGGCGGAGGAGAAAGAGGAGGAGGGGGATAGGGGAGGAAGAGGAAGCGGACTGGCACAAGTCGAGGGCTTGCATTTTAAGCAAACTGCTTAGGAAAAAAAGAGAAGACGAGAAATAAGGGGAGAGAGTCAGAGTCACCGGAGAGCAAGAGTGGGGCAGATTGCATTCCTATCACGTCTTCATTCCTCCTCTCTTTTGCCTCAGCTACTGAGTGAGAGAGGGTGAGAGAGAGAGAGAGAGAGAGAGAGAGAGAGAGAGAGAGAGAGAGACGAGCAGGAGAGATAGATCTAACAAGATTCAGTGCTCCTTTTTTTCCCCCGATGCTTTCCAATCGCCGTACCAAACTAAGGTGAGTGCTTTGCTATGTTTGTTCTGGAGTGTATCATAAGGGAAGTGTCTTATGCAGATGTGTGCATTGTATGTGTGTTTGTGTGTGCGTGCGTGCGTGTGTGTGTGTTTGTATGCTTATGTGTCTGCGTAGCCACGGACTTAAAAGGGAACATCAAGCACTCTCCGTAAGCAGGATAACGGATCGCAGGGATCCAGTCGACTGATCAATAGCCGTTTGTTCTTTATTCAACGTTTCCCTGCCAATGTCACGACAGAAGGCTACTGCATTATGCTTGGCATGTATTTCAATAAGCTATCTGCTCTCTCTGCTCTATTGACAGCAAGGTTGTTTTGTGTTAAATTCCATTAAACGTGAGCAGGATTTCTTTTTTAGCAGGACTACATGCGATTTTAGATTACACCGGTTCTTAATAACTTAGTTTCATCTGGATTTTTGTTTGGGATGTATTACTATAGGTCATATTGAATTTGCCACTTTTAATTCATGTAAGTGCTGTGGAGAATCTCTACAGATTGACTTTGAATCTGTGGTTTATTCACATGCGCATCTCTCCCCTCTCCCTGCTCTCTCCCCCATCTCTGTCCTTTCCATTCCTCTCTTTCTCTCCCGCTCCCCCATTTCTTGTCCTCTTCCTCGCAGCCCGGCTTCGGACGGTGAGCGGGACGCATCGGGCAACAGAAGAACACGCCGCAGGAGGATATGTGAAGTTGGAATCCCTCTGAAACTAAGTACGTAAATCGTCTGACTTGAGACACCTCAGGGGAATGCAGTGTGGCACGTATTATTCTTAATTGCTGTAAATCTCGTTATTACTTTTTTTCGACGTCGCATCTGCGCTTTTTGATCTCAACCGTGGAGGCGGAATCGATCAATCCTGGAGGATTACGCACGGAGAGGGGAATGAAAACAGTGAATTCTGCTTTCTGGAGATCATACAAGGATTGTTTCTCCTTTTTACATCTTTTTGGGGGGAATAACTCTCTATTTTGCTTTCTTCCCGTCCTATGTACCTTTTTTTTTTTTGCTGGGCTTTGGTTTCAGCCCCATGGAGAGCGGCTCTATAACAGACGGTCCCAGCGCTTGGAATTTCAGCATTGTCGTCTGAACGGGCAGCGCGCGTGCATGCTTGGATGTGTGTGTGTGTGTGTGTGTGTGTGTGTGTGTGTGTGTGTGTGTGTGTGTGTGTGTGTGTGTGTGTGTGTGTGCGAGTATGTGCGCGTGTGTGAAAAGTAACAGTCTACGGAGAAGATATTTGCTGTGTAAGTGTGTGTGTACATGTGTTTGCGTGTGAATGACTTTCTCATCTCAGAGATATTCGATAACCTCCTCATTGTCAATCAAAAGGGTCGTTTATATTAATATTATTATTTTATGATCATTATTATTTATATTATTAGTCCAAATCGCCTGTCGGATCTACTCAAATACAACCTCCTGACTGAGCGTCCTGAGCAGCAGCTTCGCCCACTGCGCTTTTCACTTGTGTCGTTACTCCTAAACCTCAAATGGAATCACCATTTGTGAATACGAGGAAAAGTTGTTCTGATTGTGTTTTTGACAAACGATCGACTCAATTCCAAAGCAAAAGTTCACAGGGTTTATATTTAAGGGTTTACACAGAAGAAAGGGCCAAGGGGGAATAGCACAGATTTTGCTGTTTTCTGCACAACAGGATCACTGGACCTACTGGACTATTTTTCCTTTCCCTCCTTCCTTCTTTGACATGATTGTGACGTCTTTTCATCGGTAAATAGAGCCGCTGTAGTGTTACAGCCCATAGGCATTTTCCCTATTTTTTAAAGCTTGTTTTTTTCGGATTTTTACAAGCTGAAGTGAGCGCATATTAATATGTTGAGGTTTCATCTAACGGGATGAATGTTTAGCAAGTCCTCCAACAGTCCTCATCTCGTCCGATAATGGTCGCCTGGCTGACACCTTTTCCAGTCCATCCTCTCCCTGCATAAGACCTCCGGTGCATCTTCTATATTTTCCACCGCGCTTTTCTGGACTCTCATTTATCGAAAGAGGGATTGAGGTCCCTATTATGTAATAAACACAGCCCGGGGACGGTGTCTCCTCACCACTAACCTCGCCCACTTGCTACTGCCTTCGTTTATTCACGGTGATAAGCATCTCTGAGCTGATTTATTATGACCTTACCAGCACATCTGCTGTATAATGAATGGCTTTTTCCCTAATACACTGACGTTAACTGTCTGAATGCAGAGATTTGTTTGCGTTGCTGAGTATCACATCACCCATCCAAGAGTGCTGGCTTATATTTTGTGTGATAGCCAGAAACATTGCAACATCTAAAGTAGTCTTCAATGTCATTCTATCATCCATTGATATTCATTTCAAAGCCCTCTTTTATTCCTCTGAAATGAATAACCCCCCTTCCTCTCCTTTCCACCTCTGTATCTCTCATTGTAAACTTCACTTTATGAATGTGTGAGTGTGTTCTTGTTTGTTCATTCGCATGCCACAATCCCGACCTTTTTTTTTTTCATTTGATTCATTGTACCTCTGTTTTGTGTTGCAGTGGTGTGAAGTGGCTCTGTCCCTGGAGCCGAGACTTCATCCCCTTGGTGTCAGCAAGGATGCTGTGGGTTACCTTGCTGAGCACCATAGCCTTAGGATGGACCACCCCAATCCCACTACTAGAGGACTCCGAAGAGATCGACGAGCCCTGCTTCGAGCCCTGCTACTGCGAGGTCAAAGAGGGCATTTTTCACGTCCACTGTGACAGTAAAGGATTTACAAATGTCAGCCAGATCTCTCAGATGTGGAGTCGGCCCTTCAAGCTCAACCTGCAGAGAAACTCAATGAGGAAGCTTTACTTTAATAGCTTCCTCCATCTAAACAATGCCATATCCATTAACCTGGGTAATAATGCCTTGCAAGATATCTATGCTGGAGCGTTCAACGGATTAGGAATACTCAAACGGCTGTTCCTACATGAAAACAAACTTGAGGTTTTCCGGAATGACACTTTTCTGGGGTTGGAGAGTTTAGAGTATCTCCAGGCGGACTACAATGTTATCAAACGGATTGAAAGTGGTGCATTCAGGCATCTGCACAAATTAAGAGTGCTCATATTGAATGACAATCTCATCCCTGTGCTCCCAAATTATCTTTTCAGGTCTGTGTCACTCACACATCTGGACCTAAGAGGAAACAGACTAAAGACATTGCCATACAAAGGCACACTGGAGTACATTGGGAGGAGCTTAATGGAAATCCAGCTGGAGGAGAACCCCTGGAACTGTGTGTGTGAGATTGTTCAGTTAAAAACATGGCTGGAGAGGATCCCTTATACAGCATTGGTTGGGGAGATCACATGTGAGTACCCGTTCCACTTGCATGGAAAAGACTTGAGGGAAATCAAGCGCAGCGAGCTTTGTCCGCTACTCTCTGATGCAGAGATTGAGGCCAAGCTGGGAATTCCCAGGGTCCCTTTCAGCAATGAGAACACATGGCCCACTAAACCTTCCTCCATGCTCTCCTCCTTCCATAACACAGCCTCTTCTGTGGAATACAAGGAAAGAGTTGTCAAGCCTACCAAACGACCTCGGCCCACGAAGAACCCACCAACCCCTCGTAGCATCTACCCAGGCATCAACCAGCCCCCCATTGCTGGCTACCAAACAAGGCCCCCCATCCCTATAATTTGTCCTACTGGATGCACTTGCAACCTTCACATCAATGATCTAGGACTAACAGTTAACTGTAAAGAGAAAGGCTTTCATAACATCTCTGAGCTCCTGCCTCGGCCTCTCAATGCCAAGAAATTATATCTCAGTGGGAACCTAATACAGAAAATCTACCGTTCTGATTTCTGGAACTTCTCAAGTTTGGATTTACTGCATTTAGGGAATAATCGGATATCATATGTCCAGGAGGGAGCTTTTATCAACCTGCCAAACCTAAAAAGTTTATATCTGAATGGGAATGACATTGAAAGACTAACTCCTGGGATGTTTCGGGGGCTGCAGATGTTGAGCTACCTTTACTTTGAGTATAACGTCATTCGTGAGATACAACCTAACTCCTTCTCCCTGATGCCAAACCTCCAGCTGGTTTTCCTCAATGACAACCTGCTTCGCTCCCTCCCCACCGATGCCTTTTCCGGCACTAACCTTGCACGCCTCAACCTCCGCAACAATTACTTCCTTTCCCTGCCTGTTCGAGGTGTTCTTGAGCATCTGACCTCCATCGTCCAGATCGATCTACACCAGAACCCTTGGGACTGCTCCTGTGACATCATACCCCTTAAACAGTGGTTAGAAAAGCTCTCCTCTGTCATCGTGGTTGGAGATGTCTTCTGCAAGACTCCTGACTTTGCTATCGGGAAGGACCTGCGTTCGCTGGAGGTTGAAGTCATCTGTCCTGAGCTGAAGTACTCTTCAGGCCCCTCACCGGCCCTACCTGGTGGGGATGACCTCACCACTGGGAGCTCTAACATGGGAGAGGCAGGTGGGAGGGGAGCTGTACCGCTGTCTGTACTCATCCTAAGCCTCCTCATCCTCTTCATTTCTGCCGTGTTTGTGGCTGCTGGTTTTTTTGCCTTTGTTCTGCGTCGCAGGAAGAAGCTGCCTTTCCGGAAACGTTCTGAGGTCGATCTGACAGGGATCCAAATGCAATGCAGGATTTTTGAGGACCCACCGAGACAGAGTAGTGCCGGTAACACTGGCACACCAGAAAAACCAACACCCAATATGCACACACACACTCATACTAGTCACACACATGCCCACGGTCACGTTTATGATTACATCCCTCACCCCGTGACTCAAATGTGTAACAACCCCATATATAAGCCGAGAGAGGGAGAGATAGCTGAGGAAGAAAGAGCGCAGTTTTCAGAGAAGAAAGACAATGGCACCAGTAGCAACAGCAACTACAGAACCTTATTAGAGAAAGAGAGAGAGTGGACCCTGGCAGTCTCCAACTCTCAACTCAACACCATTGTCACAGTCAACCATACAACGGCTGACATGGCAGGATTTCATGAAAATGGAGGGCTCTGCCCTACAGTCATTGACAGTCAGAGGCCCACGCCAACAGTGGGCTTTGTAGACTGTTTGTATGGGACAGTACCCAAACTAAAGGACATGCATGTGGCGCATGCGCACCCACCAGGCATGCAGTACCCAGATTTGCAGCAGGATGCACGGCTAAAGGAGACATTGCTTTTTACGGCAGGGAAAGGCTGCTACCCTGACCCGTCCCAAAGCGATTACCTCGAGTTAAGGGCCAAACTTCAAACCAAGCCGGATTACCTCGAAGTCTTGGAAAAATCTTACCGGTTTTAACATCTCTAGCCCTTGGGGAAAAAAAGCAAAACACAAAACCAACACTCACTTTTCCACCCTCAAAACAAAATCACCCAAAACCAATATCAAAAAAACAATAACTTGAAAAAGCAGCATGATAAAAAAGAAATATTACAATACAGTTACAACACAGATCCCCCCAAAATCACTTTGGAGGAGAGGCCATTCTCAGATATTACAATGAAGTGCCTTTTTTTCAGAGTAGCCAGCAATGTCAACAGCCGTTATTTTTATAATATATAAATATCTCTATATGCCCGAGAGAGCAAAAGGGGAATAAGAGGGGCACTGGGGAATAAAAACATACAAAACATCCTAACATGCATCTCTCACAAAAACCCCTTTGATGGAGTTACCATGGTGCGAAAGACACACGGGAGCTGGACGTCTCCCTGACTTGGGGTTTTCTTTCTGTCTCTTTTACCCCTGACTAGGATGTACAAACACCCGGAGACCGTGCACATAAAGTTTGTAGGCAATGACGGAGAGAGAGAGAAAAAAACTATATATTAAAATG
Organism: Notolabrus celidotus; assembly: GCF_009762535.1. Classification (NCBI taxonomy): domain Eukaryota; kingdom Metazoa; phylum Chordata; class Actinopteri; order Labriformes; family Labridae; genus Notolabrus; species Notolabrus celidotus. The sequence continues at coordinate 14,915,702 of NC_048285.1, forward strand.
AACTGCAGTTTGCTGCATGCACTCGCTTCAGTGCAGGAAGCGAGGGGATTTACTCATAACTACCACACCACATTATGAACAGAGATACTGCAACGCATTTACAGTTCAGTGTTCTATTTAATTTTTATATCTTATTAATATGGTTATTACTATTAATGAGGACTTCTGTCTATATCAGGGTGCTTCTCGTAAAAAGGACGCGCCAACGTACGGATGGTTAAACATTTGTGAATATTATTATAAGACAACGCTCAAGGTTTTCTGGATATTTCCATGCACTTTGTTGATCCCTCTTCCATTGCTTCTGGATTCCCCATTGTCACCCACTAACGGCTTTGTAGGAAGCACTTTTAATGTTTTCTCTCTCACAAAGATTTGAAGAAAAATGTGCATATATTTATTCTGTAATTTCAGTGAAGAATTTAATTGTAAAGGTAATGTTAAATCAATGTATAGTGATTATGCGTCTGGTATAGCCTTCTTAATAAAAACAAACTCTTCAATCAAATGATGAAAGGGTTGATGCCACGGGAACCTGTGTGTCCGGCGCTGTTGACAGGCTGTGTATTTGGTGTCTTGTTTCAATGGCATGTTGGAGCTGTGGCCAACCATCATGAGATAAAGCTGCTGGAAACGGGGGAATAGCTAGTGAACCAATAGAGTGCTAGACAGAAATGTAGTGGAGGGCAATAACATTTAATCTCAGTTCAGCTCATTATTTTTGGATTAGTATGAAAATAATTTATGTTTTAGGGCAAGGTAATTTTTTTTTTCTTCTGAGAAATAATCAATTTTTGTGTCTATTTGTAATCTACCCTATGATTTCCCCCTGCTGGTTATCATAGCACACAGTTTTTATTTGCCACTACATTACTGCTCCTAGTTGGATGTAAACTAAGGGTTAAAAGACATGTACAACTCAATGCCAGAACAAGTTAAGTTCCTGCTGCTGGTTTGAAAGTGGGTGATATCACAGGATATACCAAATCAGTGGGGCATGCTGCAATTTTAATTATCTTAACGGGTACTGCTGATGTAGGCTAATTAACAGTAATTGGGAGGCCGTGAAAAAGTGACTGGAAGTCACTCTTTGAATTTGCGCATCTAATTTTTCTGACTCCCTCTGAAGTAGCAATTTGGACTTAGTCCACCGGGGGGCGATAATAAGGTGTTCAGGTTCACTGGGTATTGAGTAGATTGGTTGCAGTTACAGTACAATGTAATGCACAACATGCTTATCCTAAGAGATCATCAAGTCTTGTATTTTTATGAAATGTTTTCAAAATATCTATATAAAACCTTAAAGTTGCAATAGTCACTTTTATTCATTTCAGCGCATTTTCATCTGTTTAATGCTTTTTCCCTTTTCACCTGATTTATTTCAACCAATTGTCTTGAAAATGGCAGAATAAAGCAGCTCTATCAACAGAATAAAACTTTATTTTTAAAGAAAGAACACTTTGACAGAGCTTTATAATACTTTTGCATACTGATATATTAAGTTTTGGATTGCTGATTGTCAACATTTCCAGTAGTTTTCATCTTGAGAGGTCTGTATTCCCCAGAAAACCTTAACCGCTCAACTCTTTTGGTGTCACATTTGTGGATATTTTGTGTTTCACTGACTCATATTTTGGGACCAAATAGTACAAGCAGACTCAAACCAAGTTAGGAGCAGCTGTGAAGTAATTACTGTATTAACTGTACACATAGTGCTATTCTTCTCTTTCATGGAGGGGACTTTTAACTTAGGGAAGATGTGATGCAAACTTGGTGCCTATAATTCGGGACAATGTCTGGAAAGGAGAGCAATTCTTTTTATTTTTGCTTCAAAATGGGCTGTTTGCTGTGACATTAATAGGTTTTCTTGAAGCAGTGTTCCTCAGTTAAAATTGGATGATATGGTTTCTCAAATGTGTCAGCTTACACTAAGTGGAAGATATGTAGCAAACCACATACTTCCAAGTTAAAAAAGTGGGGTCCTTAGCTAGACTAGTTGAATCCTCTTGAGTATTGATTATCAGTGACCCAGTCTTGACTAATAGGGAACATTTTACCTTGTGTTGTATTCAATGTTTGATTTCTACTGTTGCTCAAATGAGTGAAGGTCACCTTCATAACAGCCTTTGTAAGCATGGTAGCATTATGCCAAGGCTCTTTTTACTTTCACAATGCTGTACCCCCATATTCTGCTACCCTACCCAAGTTTCTGCTCCCCTTTTTTTTTTAAACTTAAACACTTAAATACGTACACAAACACACGCAGACACACATAAAGCCTTCCTTTCCCTGACCAAGAGGTTAGACTATATGGTCAGCATTTTCAGTGTGCACTCAGTTTGATTAAAAGTATAATGCATTACTCTGTTAACCCTGACCTTCCACATCAACCCCACCCCCAAATGAATAAATAAATAAAGTTTTTGGATCATTGATGGTTTTGCTATAGTCCCATATCTTGGTAACCTCCTATCCTCTCTGCCTGGCACCCACCCTCCATAATATTTCACAAATGAGTGCTGGGCTTTTGTCCCATTATACCATGCTGAGTGGTTTTATCCCAATAAATCCTCTTGTTATCCTGCACTAATATCTCCAAGTGATTTCATCCTTTGGTGGAGTATTAGATAGGGGCAACCAATGCGCTCTCAGGTTGACTAAATGTTTCTTTTATGTGTGAAATGTAAACATGCGCTGCTGGTTCGAATCGTCCTCTATTATCTCAGTGATATTTGAATTTCGCAGTGGAGTTAACCTTTCCTTCAACATTTCTCTTGAGGTTTGCACGTTGGCAAGACTTCGGCATGGTAAATGCAGTGTGTGCCTTTTCTTCTGTCCTTGTCTTTCACTGTGTCTCTGTCCCTGCAACTTTTTATCCCCATCTTTCTCTCTCTCTCCCTGTCATCCTTTGTGTCTCCTTTCCTCCTCTAATGTTGAATAAGTATCTGTTTTGTCTCTCCTATGGGGCGTTTGCAATCGCTGTGTCTTAACTGGTTTTGACCAGTTTAAGCAACTCTGAAAGCAAGTATGGTGAAGGATAAACTTTCTTTAAATATTTATTTTCTGTGTTTTTCATCCTTATTTGAAATGCTTTAGACTGCCATCTAATATCTGTGCAACTGAAATATCTGCTTTGACTCTCTTGCGCACTCTTGCCCTGATAAATTGCATCTCCTGCAACCTGGCTGAGTTTTAAGCCCTGCTTCTTTTATTCAGATAGACTTTTTCCTGGGAAAGTGGCTGAATTATTTCCTATGGACACAGTTAAGGGGATCAGGAGACATAAAATACAATAAAACACTGGCACTAATTTGCTGTGCAGTTAGTTTTTCTTTTCTTTTGTTTAGCTTTCCTCTTGAGTTGGTTTTGCTTTTCTTGTACTTGAGTTAAATTGTAAGAGTGCCTGGCACACTTCCCTTTCGGGGTGTATCTTAAAGTTTAATTAGAACATAATGCAGGATATAATGCAGCAGCACATTCTTCTAAACCAACACTGTGAGACAGTTGTTTCCTCCTCCTTTAAGAGATGTGAGGTATTATAAGCCTTTCGAGAGAAAGAGCTCCTGTAGGCCCTCACGCCATTTCGCTGAAGCCATTTGTTGTCTGTAAAAATAAGTGGATGTTTTTTTGTGTTGAGTGGGGGCAGAGACCTGGATGTGACTATGTGGATTACTGGTACACTCTTAAGGTGGTCTCCAGGGATGTAGTTTCATGTGTGGTGTGATGTAATTTGTCCTCCCTCTCATTTCCTCTGGCATTTTTACACTGGGTATTTTTGGGCCGTTATTGTTTGGTAGCAGAAAGGCGCTGTCAGTCCTCAGTCCCTCACAATACTTGTTTGCCTATGCACATGTTTGTATGAGAAAGATAACACATTCTTATGCGTTTCCGTGTTCTTGTTTTCCTGTACCCTAACAGTGTGTGAGTACTTGAGAGTCTTGATTAGCCCCGGCATGGTTTGGAAAGGCTGCACTGAATGAACAGTTCGAAGGGGAAAAAAGAGTGATGAGGGGATCAGTTTGAGAGCACGATAGAGGGGAGGGGGAGCACAGACAAGAGGCTTAGGGAAGGGTGAGAGAACATGGAGTTGTCAGGAGAGGATTGTGAAGGATGTGCCACTTAGAGAAAGTAGGAATTCTTTCTTTTTTTTTTGTTCTTTTGTCGCTGAAAGAAGCTGTAATTGTCCAATTAACCAAAAGAAGCAAGTCCAAAGAAGAGGGAAAGCACATTATACAGGAACTGATGGAAGGTTGCAAGCACTTAAATTTGGCATTAGTTGTGTGTGCATGTGTTTTGATATGCTTTCACCATTTGGGAAATGGGGAATTATCTCCAGTGTGCTGAAAAAGCCAATCTGTCTCTGACCGTGGTGCTGAAGTTGCAGTAAACTGCAGGTGCTGCACACAGAAACTCACGTTCCACTTTTTGTGCATGGGTGTTTGTTTGTGTGGTGGGAAATGTGGCTCCTGCCTGTGTGTACTTTAGTTCTATGTGATTATGCTGATAGCACAACTTATATTTTGTTTTTTAAAGTGCTGTGTATATCATTAGAGCTTTATTTACTTCAGCAAAGAGTGCATTTTTTCCCTGTTTTCTACATGTATTGCACAGTAATGCTCTATTATAATGCTCAACCAATATCATGTGGACGAAGACAGCTCCTCAATTTGAAAACAAGAAAAGAAAGCCAAATAAAACCTTCATTTTTCTATGACTATGTTAAAATGATTTGTAACGGAAACAAATGATTGAAGAAAACAGAGAAGAAGGAATAAGGAAAAAAAGAGAGAGAGCCACTCGCTTGGAAACTGTTTCCTTGGTCCTGAAATCATGAGAAAGCGTTAAACACATCACTTGACTCTGCTGCAGTGCAGGAGCTCGACTGACCCACTATGTTAAAAGGGGGGAGGAAAGAGAGAGGAGAAATGGGGCTGCAGAAAGAGAGGTAGAGTGTGAGTGTGCGTACGTGCGTGCGTGCGTGTGTGATAAAGAGAAAAAAAGAGGGTAATTCTCAACCCTCTGCTACTTCTGCTGCTGTGTGCACCATAAAAGTCATGAGTTGGTATTGTTTGCCTTGTGAATTTTGGGTCCTTTGGGATTGTGGCCCTCTCTCCTGTCTAAAAAAAAATCTGCAAGTTTGGGAAAGTTGCAGTCATTTGTGCTGCTCAGCACTGTGCTACAGTCTTAGCCTCAGTATGTAAGAGAGATTAGCAATCTGTGTTGTTATCACTCACTTCAGGGAAAGGGATGGGGGAGAGTGGGGGGAGGGAGGAGGGTGTGGAGGCATAATTTCATAAAGTAAAATGGAGCATGGTGTCCCTGGCTGGTGTTCTGAATAGCCCATCTCTGTCTTTGTTCCGCAGTGTGGGGCCTACTTTTTGCTGTAGACTGGCCTGTAGTTAAACTGACAGCACTTTTTCTGGATCTTGATTTATGCGTTGAGCTTTGGCAACTTTTTTCTCACATCACTGTTGCTAACGACCTGACAAAGTCTATCAACTGTATCCTCTCCTGTTTCCTGGTTTCATGAGAATTTTATACTTTCCTCTTAGTCCCCCCCCCCCCCCCCTTTCTTTATATAACTATCCCTCCTTTCACACTCATCTTTTTAATGTATTATTATTCCTTTACCTTTGTGCATACATCTATCCATAATTTAATTCTGAAGCACACAGATAAATCCAACAGCCAGCTGTTGAACTGTCGACCTTTTTGCTTGTCTGTGTTTTTAGGCTTTGTTCTATTCCACTGACACTACTTTAGTTCACTCATGTATCCTGTGCTTTGCTACAGCTGACTCATTGCAAATGCTTTTGTCTATGTGTGCGTGTGTGTGTGTGTGTGCATGTGTGTGTGTGCGTGCGTGTGTGTGTGTGTGTGATTATGTTAGTGTGTCTCCACTCTCTGGGTAATGGCCAGGTGTATATCTCTTTAGATGCTGCTCTTTCAAATCTACAAGTGACCTGTGAGAATGGGCCAAAGTGGTTGAAATAAATGTCTTCTTACTGTACAGCAGAATAAGCCAACTCTGTCTCTTTCTACTTAAGGGATATCAAGTCTCTGCTGTTTCAAGGCTGTCACATGCTGCTTTGCTTGCAAAGTGAAGCACGTTTTAAAAGGTTAGTTAGAATACCCATAGACAGTCTTATTGCTGATGTTCTGGTTTGTTTTGTAGGTCATATAGAGGCAATTTAAATTGGGACTGCATCATAAACCATTAGAGACTCTTCACAATAGTTTTTCATTTAAACACTTTAATAAGATCATTTATTTAGCCATGTAAAACTCTATTCACTGAGCTTTAATTAAGAGAGAATGTAGTAAAAGATAAAGAGGACTGCTGTCTTTTTTTGTGCCTGCATTAAAACGTCGACATTCAGCTGCTCCGCTCAGGTTGTGAATCATTCGGTTGGCCAAGGCCACCTGCTGGTGGCTGGTGTAGCTGATGCTTCTGGTTATTTAAAGTGCATAATGCCTCTGACGTAAAAGCAGGGGGTTTAGTTCTGTTGCAGATTTAGAAATTTGTGGTTTTCAGAGATTTAGCGAAAATCCAACCCGTTTTAAAAATAAAACTATCAGAGGTTGAGTTAAATTTAGGCCAGTTGTACAAGCCCTGAATATTGCAATACAGCCCTCTGTGCCAGAGCACACACTTCAAGTGACATCGAAGTTGTGAATGAAGAGGGAAGTGGAGGCAGAGGAAATGGAGAGAGAAAAAGAAGGGAAGTAGTGCAGGACGGTGAGGACCGAGTCTCTCACATTCTGCTCTTTGCTAGAACAGACTTGCAATTCCTTTTGCTGAACTCATCGGCTGTTTGTGTGATTGTGGATGGAATAACCTCACACTAGTGCTTCAAAAATGCTGCCAGGAGAGAGGGTACAGAGATGTACATTAGAATGTGGGATAAATGATTCATGTTTTTAGCAGGGTCAATGTGATGCAATGCTGGATTTATAAGGTCAAGTGGGATGTAATGTCGTATGGCACCTTGAACTAGATATGGCTGGTATTCATGGTTATGCATATATATATATATATATATATATAAAATATATGGGTATTAGCCTGCACACAAAAACATCTCTCTCCTCCACAGGAAAAACTGCTGGTTTGCTACAACGAGTAGAGCTGACTTACTCTTTCTTGTGGAAGTGTGGTTGTGTTGCGATGCAATCAGCCCACCTCTGTTAAGGTATGTGTGTATGTGTGTATGTTAGTGTGTGTGTGTGTGTGTGTGTGTGTGTGTGTGTGTGTGTGTGTGTGTGTCTGTGTGTGTGTGTGTGTGTGTGTGTGTGTGTGTGTGGGTGGGTGTGTGTGTGTGTGTGTGTGTATCTCTGTGTGTGTTACTGGCTCTGGCTTTACGATCAGCTTGCTGACATCCATTAGCCCCAGGCTATGGTAGAAGCAGGAGGAGAGGGGAAGTGGAGCAGGAGAAAGCAACAGAGGAGAAGAAGCAGGAGGGCGTAATTTAGGACATGAGGTGCACTTAACTCGGCTGCATTAGGAATAATAGATTTTGTGCTTTGTAATGATGGAATGATCGATTGCAAAATTATGGGACGGACTGTTGCTTAGGATTTAATTTGATATTCTTCAGGTTCCTCATTATTATTATTTTGCTTGGAGGCTACATTTGAACCTCTTTAAAGTCCATCTTTATAACATACAGTCAGGCTGGAGATTGAAATCAGCATTCTTAAGCATTAATCAATGAAAAACTGTGACATGTTTTGAGTTGTGCATACCTGACTGTTGTGAACAAGCCTATAAAAACATCAGGAAATATATATACAGACACTGCTGCTTGGTTTCAGCTGTCTATTAAAAAGACAGCACACTACATGGTTGTGTTTTAAATTTAAGCTTCAGCTAACATACCTTACTGTTGTGCTGTGTGTCACTATCTGTATGCATCTCTATGTATGTGTGTGTGACTTTGGGCCTACCGAGACAGACCCCTTGCATGTCCTTGCCCACTGACCTGATGTTAGCCAAACATTTCTGCTCTGTTAGTGAGCGTAATGATGCATAATGTTTCTCTACACTGTCTGTGTGTATGGTCGTTACTGGGATTTTTGTGTGTGAGAGCTCTGTAACTGCAACTACAGCAGAGTGTTGGAGAGATTTGTGGATATTTTTTTCCTAATGAGCAGGGATCACTTGCATTGTTAGCGTTAGCTCGACGGTACAGGAGTTGGCTTAATTAAGGCCTGAGCGCTTTGAGGGGATCAGCACTATCCCCCATAAACACACTCAAGCTTATACATTTCTATAGGTAATGAGGATCTTAATAGTCACAAATCCAAAGCTGCTCGAGGATTTCTGAGACAGTTTCGCTGAGCACTTATGAGATAAGTACATAGGGTACTCTTCTTTTTCTTTCATTTAATCATTTGTTATTGGGGGGGTGGGGGGGGTGTAGGGAAAAACTGTTCTGATGGGGATGTGTTGGAAGGTCCTTAAAGCAGTGTTTTAATTTCATTTGGAAGGAAGAAACCTTCAGTGTTGGAAAACGAAGCCCAAGTGGAAGTGCCAAAAACTGCAGTTCTTCAAGTGTCCACTTGAGGCTGGCTTCAAAGGCCCATGACGCCCAAGCGGCAAGAATTTAAGCCAATGCGGAATTGTTAAAAACTGCATTTTCTTGAGGGTGACTGCTTGAGGCTGGCTCCGGAAGTACAGAAAACCACATACAAACACATTTTAAAAAGACGATCATTACTGCAGAAATAAACATGTTTACAGTCTGGTATAAAAAACAAGTGTGGTTTGAATAGCTAATTTCTCGATGGGCACACACTGTATGGGGGGGGTTCATAACATGGCAATTTCAAAGACGAAGATTACAAGTTTTCCATTATGAGAGTCACAGCCGACTTGATTGCCGGCAGGAACACTGTAGCTGTTGGCTAGGAGGCTCAAAGCCTATGATAACGCCCCCTTGACACCCATAGTAAAATTCCCCTTTTTACAGCAAAATAAAAAATGATTACAGCCCTGGTACAAGTAAAAACAATTATATCCCTAATTTGATTTGAAGATATTAAGGCTACAAGTCTTCCATAGTTGGGCATAATTAGAGGCGTGATCTATGCTGAGATGTTGGTCATCACCATTATAACACAAGGGTTTTGGATTACATGCATAGCAAAAACCTACTTTTTGGTGTACTGCTAAGCACAAAACAATAGATGAGACTACAACTGTTGCCGGAATATACAGTATGTAATCACATTTCAAAACATGAATTCCCAAAGAGCAAAGACTGAGACTTAGAGAGTCTCTATAGAGTTTGTCCTTAAAGTGTGAACGTAGGAGGAGTATGTATAATTTCTGTGTTGGTGTTAAAACTGTCAAAAATGTGACAATAAGCTCTTGTTTTTGTTATTGACACATTCCACTGATGTCTCGGTCTACCAGCTGCTGCCGTATGTGTTTGTGTGCATGTGTTTGTTTCTCTGAACAATGTCTAGAGAGTATGTGGGTTGTGCAGAGAATCCATAATGCAGCCCTATAATTCAGCCAGAATGCTGATTCATGCTCACAGGCAGGACAAAAGCAGTGTCTTTGCTTTAGCACACTGCATAGCTGTACGGGTGCTGGTTTAGCAAATCAGCATGCGTGTCTAACATGCCTGCTTTGCTTGCAAGTGTGGAGTGTATTTTTGAAGATATTTCCTGTCAGTGTGTATTCCTGTGTCTCCCTGCAGGCTTATGTGAGTGTTTGTGTGCAGACAGGCAGGCATGCAAGGTGTGCGTATAGTTGTCAGGTGGTGAGGGCAGCACCAGGCAGATCTCAGCTGTGTGAGTGAAGCTGAGAACCCTTAAGGAAACACAACCAGACATAGAAGACCAGAGACCCCTGCTATGTGTGTATGCATGAGAGAGGAAGAGAAAGCACAAGGGAGAGAGAGAGTTGGAAAGCAAGATAGAAAAACAGGGGGGTAGCCCCCCCCTCCTTTCTTCCCCATAAGCTGCTGTCACTCTTCTCTGCACTATCTCCCCTTCCACCCTGCTCTTTTTTTCCGCTTCTTCTCTCCATCTCGCCTGGAGAGGAGAGGGCAGGGTGTGATAAGAAACCAGGGGGGAGAGGAGGTGGGAGGCCTCAGATGGAAAGGTGAGGAGGAGGAGAAGAGAGGTTGAGCAGATAAACAGTGTAGACACCGCAGACAAGTGAAATTATGGACACCTTTAGAGAGGACTAAGAATGAATCTGAGAAGAGACGGTGAAGTAAAGGGTAGGAACTATTTTTAAATGTCTGATGTATGAGCATGCTTAACTGCTTCAACTGAGTAATTTTCTGGGCCCCATGAATAATTTGCTCTGGTGAATGATTGAGCGTTGAAGAGAAAAGTGAGAGCAGGTGATGGACAGGTGGGCGAGGACGATGGAATGTAAAATGTAATGCTCAAATGTTGTACCTTTTATTCTTGAACAGAACGAGCACTTTAAAAAAAGCACAGGGAGATTTATCATAATGTTCTCTGGTCATTATATACCATTACTTTGTACTAAAAATAAAGAAAGGCATCACAGAGGATTTGCCCAGAGAGAGCTTCTTCATTTAATTGGGGCAGTTAGCATTTTTTGCTAGCGTCAGTTCTAAGTGTAAAACGCAATGCAATTGCAGATGCAATTAAAGGGGAGAAGAAGAAGTGGTTATAGTTAGGATGATGGGAAAGGAAAACCACCCCCTCTCCCTCAGCCAATCCATTGTGTAGTTGTATCTTGGAAGCTGCATAAAATCCCTGTTCATACTTTCTGACCAGTCTCTCTTTCACTCTAGTCTTTCTCTCCTTCACCTCACATTCTTATCCCTCCGTCCGACTCTTGCAGCTGCAGCCGCAGCAGTGGTTGATGGATCGTTCAGGTCGCAAAGGTTGGCAGGCAGGTTGATGTAAGAGACAGGGAGAAGGCAAGACACGGGGTGTATGTTTGCGTGTGTGTGTGTGAAAGACAGAAAAAAAGAGAGAGGTGGCTATCCTCGTTCTCTCTTTCACGCTCTTGTTTTTCTGTCTCTCTTTTCTCGGTGCCCTCATCCTTTGCACTTGTAAAATAATCTGGTGCTACCTTGACCCCGTCTATTTTCCCCCATCCCTCCCTCTCTTTCTGTATCGTGTGTCATGATTTCACAGAGGTGTTTGGAAGCAGCAGTAGCCTTGAGGCTGGAGAACCAGGTCAGTTATCAGGGTACTGCTTAGCCTACAAATCTGGGCTAACAGGAAGGGTTGTTGGGAAATGCAAATGACAGACATTTTACTTACTAATAAGATTAAGTAAGTACTAAGTTTGACATTGTGATTGGAGTCATATTGTAAAACTGATATCAATCCAGTGTCTGTATGCTAAATACAAAGCTTCAGCAAGAGACAGTTAGCCTAGCAAAACACCCTTAAACCAAGTGGCAACCTCCATTCCCAAAATATGAAGCCCATGGAGAAGTGTTATAAACTGCAGTTTATTGAGTGTCCACTTGAGACTGACTGCAGAAACAACGGAAACTACATACACACCAATTCAAAAAAGATGATCTTAGCAGCAATAATAAACATGTTTACAGCCTGGTTCAAAAGTAGTAGTACTTTACAAGTAGTTATGATGCAAGGCTACTTCTTTGTTATATGTAGTGATAGCTACCTTCCCTGGTTTGTAGCTTTCATGCCAAATTGAGCTAACTGCTGCTGGTGGTAGATTAACAGAAATATGATTTTTACAAAACTCTTGGGAAGGCAGTGAATCGGTGTACTTTCCCAAATGTTATTTGTGACTTAAGTTCTGGGAGGTAGGAGGTTTACTTGAAGGAAAGCATGAATATGGTATTGTATTTAAATGTGGTGAATTCTCTTTTTTCACAACAGATTGAATATCATGTTCTTTTATATTTTGTCTGACTGGGAGCTTTTGTACCACCACATGTGGGCATTTATGTTTACGGAGATTTGGTGAGTCAAACTGGGAGCCGAAAATTATTGATTTTCTCTGGGGTTATTTGAACTCATACAGTATTTCTTCCCGAAAGATGAAACTGATCTTTATCTGTATTAAATATTCCTCAACATCTTTATCAAAGCTTTCACCTTCCCTTTCCCTTGTCGTCTTCGGGGCCATGTTAACACACATGAGTGAAACCGCCCAGAGTGTTTACACAGTGTTCATCGTTGTGGAATGGGGTGGGCAGAAGTCGCAGGACCAACAAACATCCCCGGTTTTTACGGCATTTGGACTCTGAACTGAACGTATTAGCATGCAAGCATGGCTGAGTAAACAAAGCAAGGGTTATTGAGAGGTTGGAGAGCACTGACACTGAGGCTGTGGCCAAAAGCTACGGGCTATCTGAAGCAGGCAGAGGGAACTAGTGCAAAACATGCAACAGTGGGTAACAGGATGGGATCAAGGGCCTTGAGAGAGATACCCAGTAATGAAACCACTTTTGTTATTCTGAATATAACGGAAAAGGAAAGAAAAATGCTGCATCACAGAGTTCAAAGAGCAGCATATGCCTCTTTACATTTCTCATTTAAATCAACATGGAAACAACATGGAAATGCACACATTATGTTCTACATGGTTATCACACATTTTGCATTCTCTTCAGCATGTCTACATGACTGATTGCTTACATGTGCACAAATGTGGTCATGATTTCATTCTCAGTCATCTCTGAAAGGAGGCTATTTGAGCTTTGCAGTCCAGGACCTGCCTGCGAGTCACTTAGTCATGATGGTGCATGCTTCAGTGATTGGATGTGGCTGTTTTTGTTTATTTATTTTCTTCAGCTCTTTGTTCGTGATTTCTGTCTTAACTTGTCTGAATAACAGCACACATCCAGTCAGCTAAATTTGTGCCTGTACTTTCAAAGCTAGTATCAAATGTGAGAAGGCTGGGATTTCTCTCCTAATTCTAGACTTTCTCATCATCTTAATTGAAAGAACATCAAAGTCAAAGTCAGCACCTTTCATATTCTGGGTTTATCGTCCTGCAGGTTTTTCCAATTTTATTCACTTCTGATACTGCTCCAATACTTTTATGACATTGCATTTTTTGGAGCTTTGCTTTCATATTGAACTTTCATCTGCGGCTACCTGCATTAGTATTTGGCAAAATCAGATGAAATCTGAAAAACGACGCATCTCTTTTTGAGTCATTCGGTGGTGGATTAAACTTTAATTTGATTTGGATGATTCAGTGAGGTCAATTTGAACTTATCTTTTGAAATTTTGCCCAACAAGATAATTTGTTTGATAATTTCAAACAGATAATTTCATGTTTGTAAGAGAAGCTATATGTATTGGGTTTCTTTCTTTCATGTGTGTGTGTAACATGTTGTGTACAGCAGAATAGATTGGTGTTATGGGACCAGATTGAACCACTCCCCTGGAGTGAACTAGACATCAGTAAAGCCTGACATGGTAAAGGCTACTGCTGAGTTCGCATTGCTATATTTATCACCCCAAAGAGAGCATGTTCAATGAGTGTAGAGTGTGTGTGTGTGTGTGTGTGTGTGTGTGTGTGTGTGTGTGCGTGCATGTGAGTGTGTGTGTGTGTGCGTGCGTGCGTGCGTGCGTGCGTGTGTGTGTGTGTGTGTGTGTGTGTGTGTGTGTGTGTGTGTGTGTGTGTGTGTGTGTGTGTGTGTGTGTGTGCGCTCGCGTGCATGTTTATGTGTGTGGTTAAAGTAGCACATTTGCGTGGGTGTGTTATGACGTGTGTTCAAGAGAGGGAATCAAAAAGGGGCGAACACTTGTGCATACTTGTGTTTGGCACTCTGGACATGGTCCAAGAGCTGTGTTTTCTCCTTCTTTTTTTAATGTGTTATATTTATACCACAAGGACATCCGTGATGAAGTCAGGGACAAATTTGAGATGAGGTGTGCACGTTTATTTTCGTTTGTGTGTGTGAGTGTGTGTGTGGGTGTGGGTGTGTCTAAGTATTTATAACACAAGGACAGTGATGCAGAGAGGAGCTGCATACTGATCAAGTGAAGTCGAAGAGAGGGCTCTGTGTTGGCAGGCAGAGTCACACAGCAACAACAAGTCATTCACCTAATTTAGGACACACAAATACACACACGCACATGTTTCAATTCCTTTTTGATTAGTCTTCATGCAGTAGCAGCGCCACAAAATGTGGTAGAAGCATATTTTTTGTCTCCAGCTGCAGCGCTCTTTGCTGTGAAACTTTCACTTGAGAGTTCTTAATAATCGTCGTGACAGTCATGTTGAAATAAATATATGCAGCAACTCTTCATGGCATCTGAATCAGCAAAGAGGTCATTAGTGATGCATGCAGGAAGAGGAGAAAAGAGCAGAATGTAAGGAGGTTAATGGATAGAGAGAGCAGAGAAAGACACAAGCGTCTGAGAGAGGATGGGAGAGATCAATGCAGCGTGTTCTTTGAGAGCCAAGACTCAGCATATCATGGAACAAGGCGAGGGAGGAGAGTAGGTGTACAAAAACAGACAAAGTACACACAATAAGTTATCATGTTTGTGTTCAGCGCGGAAAGAGAGAGAAAAAAAGACATGGGAGCAGATCAGCACAGCAAGGGGTGTAGAGAGATGAGGAGTCCCTTTGAGTCATTTTCAGTGATAGGGAGAAATGTGCAACAGTGGAGTTTCTGAATGGACGATAATGGGAGATACAAAGAGAGAAGCTGGGGAAGACAAGGAACGGGAGAATCACGCTGCCTGAGAAGTGAGAGTGACAGACCTAAGGGGGATTTGCAGTCTTTCTCAAAGATAAGCTCCCTGTTTTCTTTCTATCCCACTAACCCTCACACCCGCAGAGGCACTGTGTGCAAGTTTCAACATACTCACACACACACACACACACACACACACACACACACACACACACACACACACACACACACACACACACACACACACACACACACACACACACACACACACACACACACAGGCAGACACACACACTACATAACTAACACCATTCTGTTGCAGCAAGCTCTTGGCACCTGACAAAAGTTCACCCAGCTCAGAGTTGCCATGGCAACGAGGAAATTCGTTGTTGCCATCCGAACAGCCCGACACCCATGAAGCTGTACGAGAGAGAGAGAGGGGGAGGAGAGAGGAGAGGAGAGAAGGGGAAAAATAGATAAAACAGCAAATTAAACTTTAAATGAGGATGTTAATTTGATTACAAAGTGCAGCTAATTGGAATCTCATGATACACAACTCGCTACTTTTGTTAAGTTGTTTTGAATTAAAGTTTGATCATCATTTTATTTCCCGACATTTACACTGCAGATTTTTATATTATTTGTTTGTTTAATGTCAGAAAAATGTATAATTTATCAGAGTCTGTTGTTGTGCTCTGTTTAGGAGATGAAAAACACTTGAAAACGACCATCTGTTTGATCAAAATAACACTTCAAATACAATTAGGGGTTTATTTAAGAATCCAATCCTCTCCCACTGTCCCCTTCAGTGTTTAACCTTGAATAAGTGGTACTGTCCTTTTGCATATTTTAAAAACAAACATTCATTTTAAATATTGGATGTCAATACTAAGCGTCAGCAAACTTTCAGATTGTGAGGTAAACTTGTGTCCGAGTTATGCCAGGAGGGGTCTGCAGGCTGCTCTGAACGGCTTGTCCAAAAAGTCACACAAGATTTGAGCAAGATCAACACGAGACTTGCTCAAACCGTGACTACACCAGTTGGGATAGCTCCTTACAAGGGCAAATGTGTCATTTTAAGAATATAAACATAACATTGTTGTATGGCTACAGTGGAAGAGGCTTCAAGAATGCTTGGCTCTGAAAGACAGGCAGAGACTTTCATGGTAAAGGTCAAGATTTTAGCAAGATCAACACAAGATTTGCTCAAACAGTAACAACAGCAGTTGGGGAAGTTCCTTACAAGGGCAAATTGGTAATTTTCAAAAAGAGAAACATTTAACTTTTATGTTTGGCAACAGTTAAGGAGGCTTCCAGAATACTGGGTTCTGGAAGGCTGGGAAGGCCTTAAACAGACAGTAGCTTTCAGACAGAGGAGGGCATTCAAAGACAGCAGCGTGAGACAAGCAAATAATGTTTTAAGTTGTAAATCATGTTAACAGCTTCAAAGCTAACACAGGAACAATATAAAGCCTGAAAAAATGAGCGTAACAGTCTTTTTGAAATAATTAATAATACTGCTTTAATTTGGACAAAAAATATACACATAATTCAATGAGCAAGATTTATTATGGTTTAGCATGCATTTCAAACTGTGCTCCACTATCAATGAACTGCATTACACCTACATGTATTTTATAACATGTGCTCTGTTTTTTGTTGCATAAAGATTCAGCAGGCAGTAACTAGGGTCATTTGGTAGGTTTAATATTTGGCAAAAGTTGGATCCATAATGGGTACGGTTACATGATGTTTTTTAATTCTGAATTAATAATTCCGAATTAAATAATTCGGAATTAAAGTATTCTCCTTCGTGTTTACATGGAAATAGTAATTCCGAATTGAGGTTTACATGGAAAACACGTGTAATTGTTTTTATTCAATTCCTCTTAACGTCTGGGGGTTAGGAAGGGTTCTGATTGAACAGGGGCGGGCGTGACGTATTTACGTTTACCGGAAGAAAACAGACTCCAGTTCCTGCTTCTTTCATTTTCGGTTACAACATGGAAGACCACACAATAAGTTCAAATGTCGCTTTGATTTTGACTATAGTTGTTAAAAAGCAGCTCGACACAAACGTATTGCTTCACTTTCGTCAGCTGAGGAGGAGAAGAGAGATAGAGGACCGGAGAAGGGAGGCGGAAGACCGGACTGTGGCGAATCAAAGCCGGTTAGTGCAACGGCTGCTCTACCTCATCCTGAAATATGAGCCCGCCAGCGCGGAGTATGTGCGTCATCGCGACAGGACAAGGGAACGAGCATGCGCAGAACGACCGGAATTAATTTAAAACAGAATGAACGTATACATGATAGAGGAATTATTCAATTTGGATTTAAAATCAGAATAAACCAGCTACTTACATCGGATTTAAGTTTAATTCGGAATTATCATTTTCATTCGGAATTAGGTGTTTACATGGTCATTTTAAATCTTTTTAAAGAGGATTTAATCTTGATTCGGAATTAAAGAGGAATTAAAAGTCTCATGTAAACGTAGCCACTGAGGGAGTAAAGATGTTCCAAATATCCCAAGATGTTTGGCTGCAGATTCTAACAATGAAACCAAAAATGTCAATGGAATGAAGGATGTGTAATATGTGTTCTGAGCTGCATAGATGTGGATTTGCATGAGTGTAAAGAAAAAGACATGATTATGTGCCACACAAGAGGAGCGATAAAACCACAACAAGCTCTATTTATCCCCCTGGGAGGGTCATTTTTTTTCAGGCATGCTGAGGAAAGGATCAGATACACAACAACGACTCAGGAGGGAGCCCTTCAGCAGGACAGCTGTTTGTCAAAGCAGGAACTAGACCAGGTTCATTTGGTGATGCCATACTGCTTAATGCATGCACATCAATCATTATGCAGAAAAAAATGCACAAAATGAATGTTTGACTGTGAGTTCACATGCACTCAGGACACACACTTTGCTGAAGCTCACTTTCTTCCTCTACGAAGCACACAAATATGAAATAATACAAAACAGATACCCCTCAGACCATGAATCAAAGCTGTAAATTTCTGACTTGTTCACATGAAAGTAGACCTTTGTATTCTTCTTTACTGCTTCTTTGCAATATTTTACACCTTGATTAACTCTAGGCCTTCGGGAGTTCACAAGGTCAGTGCCAGCAATCCACAACAGAGCTGATATCCAGACAGTCAGAAGTAGGATTGTAAGATATGTTCACTCTTTGAACTTCTTTGGACTGATAGTAGCAGTTAGTGAGCTTTGTACCGAACATAAATAACAACATGCATCCATGGCACAGATACAATAAAATGGTGGCTAATGATTACACTTGATCAGCTTGAGTGTTGAGGCCTGATTGCTGCTTCAAATAAATGCCAGCCATTAGCTACTACTGCCATTATTTTAAGTGTGTGTGCATGTGTGTGTGGGGGTGAGAGAGAGGGAGTCTAAACATGTCAAAACATGCAGACAGTAACAGCAGGGATGGAAGACATTTCCCTTAGAAATGACACAGCAAAAGCCTTGTTGTGTGTGTGTGTGTTAGTCCGTGCGTGCATGTTTATGTGTGCGTGTGTGCATGTGTGCGTGCGTGCGTGCGTGCGTGCGTGCGTGCGTGTGTGTTTATGTGTGTGGTTAAAGTAGCACATTTGCATTTTTCTCTTCATTCACTATGCTGTTTGTCCCCCATAGGGGTCTAACATCTGTGCCATGCTTATGGGCGAAGCTGCATAATGGGAACACTTAGATGGGCCACCTGCATATTATGCCTTGTGCAACCATTTGTGATATAACAGAGTGAGAGCCAGAGTGAGAGAGAGAGAGAGAACACAAGTGAAACACCACAGTATAATTGCTTGACGACTTTGTCTCCTAGGAGGTTGAATGACTGTATCAACATGGACCTTTCATTGTTATCTTGCCATTTGCCTTGGCTCCATTTCTTGGTGGAAAGGAAGCAAAGAAAATCAATTCCCCACCACCAAACTTTTGCCTGTGGCAGCAGTTTAACCATGCCAGGAAGGGGTTATCCTTTTCCCATCACTTGAAAAATCCCAGCACAGTGTGGGTAGATGTTGATGCAGTGGGAGATCAATCACACTTTAATGCAATTCAAATTCCATGAAGGGCCCAAATAGCACCGAATTCACATGCATATTACTTAGAACTGTGTGCTACATGGGTATCTTACTACTATTTCTTCCACTAGTCAAGAACTACATTTACAATTGGTACATTTTCAAAGACATATGGCTGGAACACTCAACAACAAGTTGAGAGGTGGTGTTGTTAAGTATCATGTGTTCATGTGCTGTATGCTGCCAACCTTATGTAGATGCTTGTTAAAAAGGTAACCATATTTAATGATGGGACATTAATGATAGCACATTCCTTGAGAGAGAGTTTTTATTATTGGGGTCAGGTTATGTGTGAATAAAGTGTAACAAATGTCTTTATCGTAAGTAGTAGGATGACATTGGAGAGTTGGAACGACCACCAGTGACTCAGAAGTTTCCTGTTTTGATGAAAGGAATAAAGAAACCAAAATACCACTGCAAGGTCTTTTAGAAAAGGCTTTTGTTGGTTTACAGTTCATTAACACACTTAAATGGCAAACATAAATTGTTAAGAATGTTAAAAAAAATCAGCAGTTTTTTAAAGGCGGCTTTACATCATAAGACTACTAACAATGTGAAGCTGAGAGCCAGCAAATGTGGGCTGGCGTGGAGACTGCATGCAGAAGGATGTGCATAAGAGGACAGCTGAAAACTCAGAACATTTAAAGGTATGGGGCAAAAACTACATGGTCCATATTAGGGAAGGGCATTTGAAGCCAAAATACTATTCAATAATCGCTGGCATCAATTCTGCGATTATTCCTAATGGAGCGGGATGAGGTGCTGCTCGTAGCGGGTACTGGCAGCGTCTGTCTCAACCTTGATGTCAGTGCTTCTGTGATGCAGCAGCGTGCTGTGTATGTTTACATTTTATGGCCATGCTCAGTCTCAGTAATCTCCGTTTCTGTATCTCACACCACTAAATATGTATTTCCAGCGAATGTCGCTAATATTTTAGACTTATTTTGAGATTGAACGCAGTAAGCATTCTTCTTCTTCTTCTGTTATTTAATTCAGTTAGCAAACAGCTTTAAGACGCTCTATAGCCACCATCTGGCAGGAGTGGGGGAGAACAGGGATGGTTGTCATACTTTTTAGTTCAATAGTCATTCCTACAGTAAATTGAAGCTTAAGGTGTTGGCTTGAAATGTGTATCCCTCTCATTTTCCAACTCATTGTAACAAAGAAGCAATTAACTATCAAAGACATTCTGACACATTGTTACAACCAACCCTATCACGGGGATGGTTGTCACACACTATGGAGTTGGTTGTCACACACTATGGGGTTGGATGTCACAATGGTATTTCAATGGGAAAAATCTTTTAAAAAAGGCAAGAAGGCAGAACTAAAGTTTAATTGCACTGACAAGTGATAGGCCTACATAACTTAATGCATTTTAACATAAAATGAGCAAGGAACATGAGGAAACACATCTTTAGGCCAGCCTATATAACAACATAAAGAACAAAACAAACAGGCCTAACAATAATGGCCTACTCAACTAGGCTACATGCAGTCACTGTCTGAGTTACAGTGATGGCAAATCTAGGGTCTGCGCATGCCAACTCATTCCACCATGCACGATTTGTCCAACATAGGGGTTGGTTGTTACATGTGACCAAACCCAACTGGAATTTTTTGCTAGCCTCAAGGCTAACAACCGTCTAGCAACTAGTTAGCTAGCTAATAAAAATCTAAACTATAGCTTTCCCCTCACACTTTGTAAGGGTAACACTTGTTTTGTTAAAAACCCATCGTTTAAAAGCCTAGAAGAAAAATACTGAGGAGATGAATATTTACAATTTGACATGAAAAACGCAAAAAGTCCTCTTACCTCAAATTCAGCTGTCTTACTCCAGAGTAGACTATGCAGGTGAGCTCTGATCCTAATTCTGGAAATGTCCATACCCCAATTTGAGAGACAGTGCCGTCTGGTGGCAAGATATAACGAGTGTGCCAACAACCCAGTGTGACAACCAACCCTGTTCTCCCCTACTGTGTTACAACTAGGCACCGGTAAAAGCGATGAAAATAGTACTTTCAAAATGACACAATATACACATTAACTATTTGATTTGTAATAATTGAACAAATATTCCAGCATTCAAAAATCATGTACCATGTCCCTTGTCCACACCTGAAGAACAGTGTTTTGCTCCATGGTATTTCACAGCAGGACTAAAACATTGCACCAGCTAAACAGAGAAAACAATTATGATTGCTTAAGAGGTGAAATCAAGTGTCATACAGAATACATTTCATTGTTTGTAACTATCAAACGATCAATTTTGAGAGCCCTGTAGACTCAACGTTATTAGCTATATACAAAACTTTTTTGAAGATACTTTGCCGATAAAACTTCAAGGGAAAATAATGTAGTGTGATTCAAGCACTCTTTCTTTCTCTTCCAAGGGTTAAAAATACCTCAATTGTTCCAACAAATTACTAAGTCAACCCTCAGACAAAACAGAACAGCAGGGAAGTTCTCAAATCCTGCAACAGCATGGTGATTATTTTGTCATAATATGTTGAGAGGTTTGTTTGGGTAAATGTAAATGTGGAAGCTTGAATTTACATGATTGATTTGGGGAATAAAAAAAGGCTCCCAACTCAAGCATTAGGTTGAGAGTGTGCATTAGAACACAGACTTCCTAAGTAGAAATTCACTATATACAGTACCTTTATACAATCAATTATTAATGGACCGGAGATTTATCAATGGAGGAAAAAATAGAAAGCAGACACATTGTCTAAGTCAAGGTTGGAAGAAGACGGTGGAACACATTATGATGACATCCTTATTGCTTATTGTTGTGCTTAATGGAAAATGAGTTTCATTGACCTGAAAACCATTAAGAACTGTATAGAAATAGTGATTGGCAGCACATGCAGTAAAACTCTAAATGCTAGTAAGCATTTTTGGTAAAGTTAAAGAAAATCATATTCAGTTTCTTCTTGGTTAAGCTTGTGTTGTGCAGATTTGCTCTCAGGTTAACAACTCAGGTACTTCTTCTCTAACTGGAGGTTCCCCATACCCTAAGGAAAAAACACACACACACACACACACAAACACACACACACACACACACACACACACACACACACACACACACACACACACACACACACACACACACACACACACACACACACACACACACACACACACAAATATAAAATTGGTTGGTTGGCAGCTTTCAATGTTGAGTGCCAGGTTTTGAAGTGACTGGATCGATACAGGGGAGTGAATTGCCAATTTCAGTTTGTTCTATTGAAATTGGCTGGCACTGCATTCTAGAGGGAGAGCACCTGAAATTGGCAGTGGCAGAGTGGAATTGGATTTGTAAGGAGAGAAAAGAGTGAGCACAATGATCAGGAAAGGACTTGGATGCCTACACACATGCACATGAGACGCTCTTATTTGACAGATTCACACATGGTGTCCACATTATAGAGTCAGCTATGAAACCCTGTCTTTAATCTGTCTCGCCTATCAAGACCCACTCACACATTCTCACCCCGAGCTCATCTTGGCTTCTTTGATTGTATCATCCATGGCAATCAAGCTCTGAGCTGTAAGAGTAGGTGATCCTGTCTCCAGATAGTGAAGAGCTTATTCAGCTGATCTTCTCCATTCTATTTGTTGGGATGACATGGACTGAAGCCATCACTGAACTGCAGCATGTATTGGCATGGATGGATGTCTGGCCAGAAGAAACTGTACACAGTTTAAGCAATAGATTTGCAGTCTTTTCTGGCCTGACAAACTAAATCAACAGAGAGGAGTTCAGCTGCTTCTGAAGGCAGCACGAGGGCCTGTGGCATTACACCACAGAGGACTGTTGCTCTTACTGGCACTTGGAATAAGGGGCCCAGGGAACTTTGTGTTCAGGGAAAGACACTTGTCAAACAAATGCGGGCTGCATCCTGTCATATCTCATCTCTGTTTAAGAAATCAAACATAAAAACTATTTGCAAAAAACAACTATTTTGAAAGACTGCCTTGGTTTTCTCTAATTCCAAGCAAGTCCAACATGTGTGGTGTTCTCTGCTGCTGACCTGCAATGTGATGATGATTGTGGCATTGTGTAGGTGTCACTGCAGAGGGTGCAGAAATCTGTACTCACCCCACAAAGCCTGCCGAGTATTGTTCCAAGACAAAGACAATGTAAAAAAAACAAGCCATAGTTACAGAGTAAATCTGGCTCTGTGAACTCAAGCAGGGTTACGTATTGACATACCTTATTTACATTTATCCTTATTAGATTCAACACCAAGGCAAACAAGGTTGTAAATTGTGTTGAAATTGTTTGTACAGGGCTCAACAGTTATGACTGCCAGGTTGGCTCTGACAACCATTTGGCCTTTGGTTGCCATCCATGGCAACTGCTCTCTCATGAGTTAGGGTCAATAAACAAGAAGCTTTTATAACAAGTTAGCTATTCATTAACTCATTCATTTATTAATTTGCATGCACAAATGTGTAAACTATAAGGTGTCAACTAAGGCTGCAACAATATCAGAATTTTGACTCATGTTTGTTGTGGGCAAAAAATCGTTTTACGATAATATCACAGTATTAAAATTTGGTGTGGGGTGTTCAGATGAATCTTCAACTGTTCTATTCATCTCATCTTTGGCAGAATACTCTGAACATGAGCAAAGACAGGTGAAGGGAGTCCTTTAACATAATTGTATAAAAGAAAATACAAGAAAGAATGACTGCTAATAATGAATGAATATATATATTTTTTTAAAAGTTAGATTTTTGTGCTTTTTGCCTTTATTCGATAGGACAGCTGAAGAGAGACAGGAAATGTGGGAAGAGAGCAGGGGGAGACATGCAGGAAATGGTTGCGGCCAGGAATCGAACCGGTAACCCCTGTGACAAGGACCTTAGCCTCTGTTTGTGGAGCGCTTAGACCGCTAGGCCACCAGTGCCCAAATGAATGAATATGTTAATAAAGAACAGTAAAAAAACTACCAGATAAATTGGTTACAAAACATCCACAATGGCAACAGCTCATAACAACACACAGACTAAATCAAAATCTCTGGAGCTTGTGTGTGAGACCTCAGACAACTAATCATACTGATATCTTTGGTGTCCACTGATCATGTCTTTAGCATTTCTCTGTCCATGCTTCACTTTCACCTTTTTGCAGTCAATGTTCTACATTTCCTGCTAACTATAGAGTCCACAAAAACCCAGTCTTTTTTTACCAAATCCAAAAGACTTCCGAACTGACAAGAAAACTTTTTGGGGTTCAGGTCGAGTACAGCGTTCCCATCTGTCATCTACTCTGACATGATTTTCGCTGCAGTAGACCCGACACAATGCGGTAAAGGTTAGCTAGCTACCTGACAACCATAAACCTGAGTATAAGCCAGCAACAGTCTTCTTCTTTTGCACCTGCTGCTTCTTCTTCATCTGTCCACTGTATGGCGATTGGCAACCAGCGTAAAGAACCATTACTGCCCCCTATTATAAGCCAATTAGTTACACAGTATGACCATGTGCTAATTGCGAGCATAATATCAACATATCTTATTTTTTTTAAACAGGGTTAGTCTACACAGGTTATTGTGACAGTTTAAGTGTCAACAACACAAATAAATATGCAAATGTATAGAATGTAAAAGAACCTGAGCCAAGTAATAGGAAATGTTTGAGCTGAGGGCCATGAAAGACCCCACCATTGCAAAGCAAAGAAAGTGCAATGTATACCTTGATGGGTTAATAGTTCAAACATAATTACTATAAATCACATTGAGCTGGTGTGTATCTCAATAGATATGAATTAAGGTGATTAAGAACTGCATTCAGTTTATAAGTTTTCTATTTGAAACTGTATATCCTTCAGTAGGAAGTATAACTGTTTAGGACAGTGCTGAGTGTAAACCTGGCAATCATGGATTCCATTTAAACACTTTTTTTTGTTTTTCAAGCATCTTGTATCCAGAGGGAATCAGGAGAAACTTTAATGATTTAATTTTACCACACAGAGTATTTGTCTCTGTTGAACAGTCTGGTTCAGGCTTCCCAAGGTGACATGCAAATCAGGGTCAGCCCTCCTGCATGCCTGTAAGAGGGGGTGATGCAGCTGAAGCAGTTTTTTAAATGCTAAAAAATGCCTGAAAAAGAATAACCCTTTGCACTTACGCATTTTAGTAGCACCAGCAACAGTTCAGCTGACATTAGCTAATAACTACCAGCCCAAATCTATGAATGAATCATATCTACCAGCCAGACACATGTATCATCTTCAGTGACTAACTCACGCTGCTCCCTCACTCACCCGAATAGATCAATGCTCTCTCAACCACACAGAACAGTCCCCCTGTTTGAACTATGGAAAACCATCCAGCAGCTCAGTGTGCCTTGTGTTTGATTTTATGTGTAGAACTCACAGGACTCATTTCCTTTGTTGTTTTGATGAAAGAAAAAAAGGCGTTTTAGTGTTTTTTCAGGGCACATTTGAGTGCTGACAGAGGAGACTGGACCTAGGATATATGAAAAACATTAGAATCAAATCTAAAACAACTTATTTTCTAACATGGTTATGTTGAATACTTAATTCTGACTGCAAGGTGTGTTTATTCAGTATAAGAAATCTATTCATAACAAGTTGCACAGAGAAGTCCATCACATTTAACTTCAACCTGTGTCACCCATATGACAATGAGAATGTTGAAACGAGAAGGAAAAAAAGAAGAATACACTGAAGAGCAAGACAACACTGATATCAACAAACACAGGGACGACATTTATGTGTGCTTAAAGGTGTGTTAACTGCAAAGCTCTGAGAGGGAGAGCTGAATGAGGACAGACATGTCAACATAAATATTCCTGCTAAAGTCATGTTCACCTTGTATAGCATTGCCTTCAGTGAAAATGCTGAAAAGTGTAATGTCATTTATGATAAATGTACAAGCTGGTGTTTGAACTTTACTATGAATGGAGAAGTTCAGTTTAATGTTGATTGCTCATGTAAAGAAGCTGATTAGAATCCAGTGTTATCAATTATGAAATTCAACTATTAGTAGTATTTATTACCCGCTTTCTTACTGACCTTCCGGTTGTGTAAGATGCTTGATTCTGATTGGTCAAAAACCCTTGACAACCCCTTGATGACGGTTATTAACTGTCACTAACATGAACTCCAGGGGAAAACTCATCGCACGTCATGTCAATCAATCCGCAGAAAACAGTTCCGGCATATTTTACTCCTGCTTGTTGACACCATAGACAGAGGTAAAACCTGATAGTTTCTGTTACCATCAAAACAATATGTCAAGAATGCTAGTTTTGGTTGGCAAGCTAATGTGGCAGGCAAACACAAAAAAACAACACTGAGATGTACATACTGGATACTGTCCAGCAATCCTAGCAACGGCAGTGGAGCAGGTAAGTGCAACTTTAAGTTATTGATCACTACTAAGAAACTTTAACTATGAGCAGTGGTGATGACAGCAGCAGTGTTCAAAGATGTTACATTTGCCTTGTTTATTTTTAATGTGAGTCAACCACTGAGCTCAGAGAAGAGGGAGAGCTGAATGAGGAAAGTTTAATGTTAAATCGGCCGAAACAGGCAGATAAGAATCCATCGCCATGGAATGCTAACTGTTGTGGAATTATTGGTAACATTTTTGGAAAACTGATTACATAAATTATTTTAAATCAATAAAATAATATTTTAATCAATGTTTTTTGCCAAAGTGTCTGCATTTTAAGTTGAACATTGTGTCCTCTGCCCTCTCGGGATTCTATTTCCCATAACCATCCACAAAATCATCGTTATCCCTGTCTTAAGCTGTATATGTTCATACATTCTTAATCAATAAAACCATTATAAAGCAATATTCTCTGTCATCTCATTTATGTCTTTAGTTGGTAGCTAAGTAGTTAGCAGGATAATGTATAGTGAATGGATGGTTATGCAAATTAGAATCAATTCATGATGAGAATGGATTCTAATTTGCATAACCACCTGTTCACTTTACATTACTCCTTATGTATTACATGGCTTTCTTACTGATCTTCCGGTTGTGTATAATTCTTGATTCTGATTGGTCAAAATCCCTTGATAACCTCTTGCCAATGGTGATTAAATTTCACTAACATGAGCAACACCAGAGGCAAACTGATTGCACGTCATGTCAAATCAATTCGCAGAAAATAGTTCTGGCAAATTTAGCTTCTGCTTGTTGACACCATACACTGTAAGGTGTAACCGTTAGCTTCCATTAGCATAATATTGGTAAACAGCACGGGCAGGTAGCATCACCACTGACCCCTCACACCATGGACACAAATTCTTCAAACTCCTCTCCTCCGGCAGGCGCTACAGATCACTGTGCGCCAAAACAACCTGCCATAAGAACAGTTTCTTCCCCCAGGCTGTCACTCTGATGAACACTAAACCATAACAGTGTCATACCTGTCAGATAAATACTCTCTGTAAATATACATGTAAATATACAATGCAACAATGCAACAATTCTCCAAGCAGAATTCCATATGTCAGTATACTTTTCAACAACCTGTATTATCCCTTACTTAACAGCAATGGGCTCCAGATTGAAAACCTCACCCAGGTGCTGCATTGAGTTATGCTGTTCCATTAATTTTATCCCATTTCATAATTACTGGAGCAGTCCAGATAATGTGAGTCATACAAGATAAGTTGGCTCATAGTAAAAAAAGACCCTCAATCATTTTTTTCTTTTTTCAGTGGGCTATTAAATAAGCGCAAAAATGTACAATGATCAGGTTGTTATAGCAGAACTCATCACTCTTGAGTTATATTCTGCTAAAACAACCTCCTCATACCTTACATGACCTCTTCATGCAACAAATAGATTCTGTAAAGCAATCCTTGTTTCCTCTGCAACAGGTCCGCCGTGGCTGCTTGGTGTGTGTGAGTGATTGTGCACAGACCTGTCAATGACTGGGAAGCATCGGGGTAAAGAATAATCGTGCTGAGTCATGCCTTATATAAACCAACAATAAACACACAATAATCTCTGGGTATATTATAAACATACAAGTTTTCTCTCTCACACACACTCCCCTCACCACACACACACACCCTCATAAGCCTTGTGGAATCAAACATGATAGCGGCGTTGATTGTAACTCCCTGATATAGGGATTAAGGATGCAGTTGTTTCCTCACACAGTTGATAGTTATCTGACATTTTATGGCTTTTCGGTCTGCATGCTGCAGTCTGCCGACTGTAAAAGAAACACACACACACACACACACACACACACACACACACACACACACACACGTTGACACACACACACACACACGTTGACACACACACACACACACACACACACACACACGTTGACACACACACACACACACACACACACACACACTGAGCAGTAAAGGAGTGGTGAGCCCCTATGACCACAATACATCCTGTGGATTATAAGAAGCTATCTTGCTTGAACTCAGAAGCACTTTGCCCCAAACATCAGAGAGAGCCAAGGTAAGACTGCAGCTGCAGGCTGTCTTGCTGTTCAACTCAAGGATGAATAATCTTTATTTTATATTGCAGATATTATGCTATCTGTAACTAAACACCCTTTATAAATAGATTATAGCATTTGCTGAACAACTTGATTTTCAAAAAAGAGGCTGTTTGAGTTTGTATCACTCGGAAAACTGTCAGATTAATGCATGACAATGATGAATAAATAAAAATATTTACCTTGAGAAATCCTACAGAACTGCTGTATTGCTTGCCTTTGAAACTTTGCATTGCTTGCAGATGTTTGTATTATGCAGTTCACTCCACTTGGAGTGGACGCCCTAAGTTTGTTAATGATAACGAAGGTTATGTACAGCTCTTTGCCAGTGGAGTAAATAATTCACTGTAACTTGCAACACAGCCTTGAAGAACAGATGTCTGTGGCTGGCTTTGAATACCGATGAGAAGTCAGATTGCAGTTTTTCTTTTCAATTATTTTGATTTTTTTTCCAGATGTACTCTGCACTGATACAGATTTTTGTTGCAGTCTTGAACATAATTACTGGTGACAAACCTCCACCTGTGCTGACATTAACCTTTAAAGATACGTCTCAAAGTAATCACTGAATTAAAGGTATCAAGTACAAGTTCAAATTAAATATCAGATAACACATTACACCTCCTGTACTGACGGGAAGCTCAGCCTTGAAGCCACAAAGTGTCCTCGTTTGTTGCCAATCATTGGTGCTTCTACATATATGAGACTGTCTGAGTAATGTGATATGGCAAATGATATGCTGTTATGGTTGGGAGCTATTTTAAGCAATTAGCTAAATGATGTATAGGAGTGTTAGAGTGTGTTCTTCCTCTGTCTGAGTGGCTTGGTGTTAGATTTCAAGTTTGCAGGCACTTTTCTGTTTTTCTGTATGATACGCATTTGGCTCTCTGTCTCTCTGTTTGCCCTCGCCTGCTCTTCACAGTACATTACACCAGGTGGCTATAAGCTTCTCATTCAACCAAATAGACACAAACCCACACACATAGAGACATTCACCTTGTTTTTGTCTTCGAGAGTACACTGGAGTGGAGCCTAATTGCTTGAGTGATATGATGGGTGTCTTGTGAAGACTACACCCGGTCTGTCTGGGGGATTTGTCAACTTCCAGTTTCATTTTTTCAAAGACATGTCCCTTTTCTTGTTTTCTTTAACTATATGTTTATTATCATATCTGTGCCTTTTTCACAACATCAACAAACTTTCCCTGAGTCCAAGGTTAATGCAAGAAAAATATGTGTGTGTTAGATGTGTGTTTACTATATTTTTTGTTGTTATTTCATGCATAAGTGTGAGTGTGTGTGTGTCCTGCCAATGGGCCTCATTAAGCAAGGGAAGTTTTTGAGACCTTAGAGACCTTGCCTTGAGTAAACTTGGTGTCATTATTGGGTGTTAATGATCTTGGCCTTGGTAATCATTCACTATTTGTGTATGTGTGTTTGTGTGTGTTTGTGTGTGATAGATGGGGAGAAGGCGGTTCTCCGGTTTGGAGGTGACCCTCATGGTCTTGTTCTTGTTGATGTCTGTGGCAGCTATCACCCTTATAGTTCTGTTTGTTACTGGAGAGCCTGGAGTCCGCGGAGATGGTAGGTGAACACCCTTGCAACTACACAAAGATGCAATCTTAACACAACTAAATGCAACTTGAACCATAACCTCTCTCTTGCTTTGGAAAAACTTTTCATGCTTGCTAGCCTGCGTCTAACAGAGGTGAAATAAGCTTCTTGGTAACATGCAAAATTACACATGGCTAGCAGGGCCAGAATTCCATTTCTGCTAAAGAGGTCATTTTGACTGCAAGATTCCGAAATTGCATTATCTGTTATGATAAATACCAAATATAGGGACTTATGTGTTTATTGTTTAGGAATGTACTATATATTTATGAAAATATACAAATATTTATATATTTCCTCGGGGAGTCACTTTTATCTGCTTCTTATTAAGATAGAACGCTGGTCTGCGCTGTCCAATTCCTGGAACAACTGTGAGGCTTCCTCAGCAGTCATCTGTCTCTCATTCTCAGTTTCAATTCAAAACTTTTTCAAAATACTATGTACACTACAATGATAGTTGTCAAGCAACCAAGAGGCATATGTCCATTGTGAAAATGCATCAATCTAATCGCAGCAGTCATTATGACTGCCTGTGGCCGCAGTAGGTAAAAATAATCATATAATTGTTGCCTTTTGTGCAATTTGTATAAATGACATTTTAAATATGTAAACACAACTTTAGGAAAAGTCAGGAAACGTCAGCACTGTAATCTTTAATTTAACAAAGTTACATTACATGTAAACGTGAACACAGTCAAAATGACCCCCTTAGCCTTTCTAGTGATAATTACGTCAAAATTAAGAGAGCAACTGAAGGCTTTGTTCAAATTACTGTGCATTTTGGTTTTCTTTGTTTAAGAGATCTTGCAATGTATTCCTAACATTTCCTCTAAACTACATCATACACTGTCTGCTATTGAATTATGGCAAGATTCCTGGGTTCTGGCTTTGAATTTTTATTTTCAGCAAATATTTCATCTTTTGGCAGAGACTACGGTATTCGTTCCTCAGTGCCCATCAATTGCTCTGGGAGAAAGAGTGGACTGTTTCCCTGATTCTGGAGCCACACAGGTATGAGTCAGTTCAAATGATTATAGAATATATTTGTAGTCAAGGTTTTTCTAAATTCTTTGAATAAAATGTGCCTTAAGATGGAGTTTTGACGCTAACCTTACTGTTTGAATAGCAACAATGTGAGCAACGTGGATGTTGCTGGAGCCCACGGGATGAGCGAAATGTTCCCTGGTGTTTCTTCCCAACCAACCATGGATACACAGCTGAATCAGTGAAGCGTCCCAATCCTAATGGTACAGTATATCCCTGTTTCCCCTTCCTCTACCCTGCTCATGCACTCACCAGCTGATGAAAGTATTTGGCTTACTGTGGAGTTTATTTTCTAATTCTAACTGCTCCACTTTCCTGCAATCTGTCAGTCTGTCTTCCTCCCATCATATTTCCTCTTTCACTTACTTTGCCTAAGGCGTTGGTTTCTGTGAAATATGACATGGATGGCATATCAGAAAACATGATTGACTTTGCGGCATGCAGGTTTTCCATTTTCTGCTTGATTTCACTGCCTTATGTGAACTCAGTCATTGTGTGTAGGCAAGAAACATTTGGCATTTTAAAAATAACTACATCATTTCAAGCCATTTTTTTAGATTTACAAGGAAAACATTATTTAAGAAAATAAATATCTGGAAAGCTGTTACATGTTTTTAAAATGGCTACATTGAAAAATGGTGAATCCACTGGCTTAGAGGACATTGTCAAACACAAATTACTTTGTATTCATCCTCTGTGTGACTCAATGGTATTAAACAATTACTAGAGCCAATATATCATAATGAATACACCTCCTCTTATATAAATGCAACAATGTTCAGGTGTTTTTACAAGCACTCTGCTATGGGATCACTCATAGCTGCTATGCAAATTCCTCACGTTTACCTGAGAAGCCGCTGAGTACTCTGGAAGCTCTCTAAGCATATTGCACCCTTTGATCATACTGGTAAATGAATAACCAGGGAATACATCTGTGTTCCAATAAATGTCTTTCCCTGCTCACCTGATACATTTTCAGTAGAGTGCTCCAACTGAGGACTGTTGTAGTGTTGTCCTTTTTTATATTCATTGATTTCATACAATTCTGACTAATTCTTATCATACAATTATTCTCAAGAGGTTTGATGTCAATGGGGTACACAGGAATAATTAAATACACCACTTAGCGTTAAGGCCTCTTGAATACTAAGACAAAATGTTAGTCAGGATTGTGTCAGGGAGCTGTAAGCAATATTTGAAGGAGAAGTTCAACAGTCGAAAGGTCCTGTTCTTCCTCCAATGTTCTCATGCAATCTATGGAAAACTAGTTCAACTAATATTCATCTGTAAAACCAAGTTCCTTTTTTGTTGTTTTGGGGTTTTTTTGCAGAAAAAAAATACATCCTGAGCTTCATAAAAGTGAGTGTCGGAACATTTAGTAACAGGATGGCATTTTCTTGCTGGGTCTTTTGCAGCTAAGCTTACCCACTACTTGCGTTGTCTTCCTACATTAAACATAATGTTGTACTAGCCTCTCAAGCGTCAAAACTAAGCTAAATAAAGCTTTGCCCACAATAAAGTCAGTGTTGTGAACAGTATTAATGAAGCAGCTGGAACACTACTAATGTAGCTTTTTTGTGTATTTCCATCTTAATTTAAGAGTGTCAGGGAACAACTAGTATCCATCTCATCCCTATCATCTGTCACTATCTCTTTCTCTTCATCTCCCTCTATCCCTCTTTCCAACCCTAACTCGGTCGAAGCAGATGGCTGTTTAACATGAGCCTGGTTCTGCTCGAGGTTTCTGCCTGTTACAAGGAACTTTTTCCTTGTAACTAAGGACAACAAGGAACTTTTTCCTTGTAACTAACTAAATACTGCAAGGTGCAATGCTCATGGTAGATTAAGATGAGATAAGACCGAGTCCTGTCTTAACAGGGGACTGGATCTTATCCTGTCTTAATGTTGAGTCTTTGTGACAGCGTCTGTCTTGATCTTTCTATCGGCATTTCTTTGACGATGAAAAATTGTAATTTTAAAATGAGAAAATATTTGCAGTAACTCTTCGATTTTTACTAAGTGAGCGAATATTTGAAAGTCATGTCTCATTCCTAGTCTCCATCTGCTATGTTTGTAAAAGCGTCTTGATATAACATTTGTTGTGATTTTTTTCTTCTGTTCTTTTTTTTTTGTGTGTGTTTAATGCTGCAGTGATCGAAGCTCAGCTACAGAGGATGAAGTCTCCTTCCTTATTTGGGGCTGATATACAGGAACTGCATTTTGTTGCGGAAATGCAGACAGACAAAAGATTACGATTTAAGGTACACACTATTGGAGTGTCTCTCTTTATCTGTCTTTCTTTGTCTCATTGTCAAACATATTTTACACACCCCTTCCTACACACACATGCAAGTACACGCATACATTTTCAGGGCAACAGAGGAACCTGTGAGACAAATATAGTCCACTTAAATGTATTCTAAAAGCAGTCTTCCAGGAAACATGTTTAACACTGATGCTGTGCAGAACAAAAGAGGGGGGGAATATTTACAGATATACTAAGTACAAACACGGCCGCAAGGTATGAGACCCTCTTCACACTGCCTGTCTGGTTGTTTCCTCTTGTCAGATCTCTGATGCCCAAAAGACGAGGTTCGAGGTCCCCCATGAGCACATCGAAAGCCTCAACAGTGGCCCAGCCAGCCCCATCGGCAACACACTACAGCTGACAGAGAAGCCCTTTGGCCTGACTGTGCGCCGGAAGGAGAACCAAAAAGTCCTGTGAGTATACTCTATGCTATTCCATGTAATGTTCTGCTGTGTGCCAGGAGTTCCTTTCTTTTATTTTTATTTTTCAAAAATAGCATGTTGTATGCAATGGGAAAAGCAAATTATTTACAAAAGACAGCACTAACTAATAACATTTTGTGCATTCATGCATGTATTGTACACGTGATGATTATGCATTAAAACACATGTTGCCATCTACGGGATATATACACTGTATCGGGTATATACATCTGTGTTTCACCTGTTCAGAGAATTGGATGCATTTTTTGGTGATACACTTTATAGCAACATATTGTCGTGGTGGAATATATAAAGATGATTCAGCAATCTATACCCCTGTTAGATTAGGTGGATGTCTATCTGCAGGAAAAAGACTGCCAGTGTCATAGTGCCTCAAAAATATTACAAGACTGGCTGAGCTGTTGAATATTTAATACGGTGTTTGACCCCCTGCTACTCTTATTCAGTTGTTATCTGCAGTATTCTCACCATCACATTGTAGGCTTGAGCTTTAGCAGCAGTCAATAGATTTACATTGATTCTTTGTATCATATTTGATGCAATTATGTCAGAAACCCTCTATGGTGGTGTGAGTGCACCACATAATCTCATTACCATGCATTATTCCACATAATGACATGTAGCACCTTCCCATGTTAGTTTCCCACAGCAACAAGTAATTATGCTAACGTCAATCCTGGCAAGTTTGTAAGCCCTGGGTGACACTGCAGTGATCAATTACCCTGATGTGTGTCTGTGTGTGTGGATGCACTGCTCACAAGCTTTGAGTTGAACACACACAAAATGGCATGGACACATTATTACCATCGATACCATATGCCACCATGTGATAAATAGGGTCTGTGAGGGCACAAACTCAATGGTGTTTACGGCTTGTCAGATGTGATACACGTGCTGTCATCATGACTTGTACACTCATGGTGTTTTTGCACATTGCTGACGTTTGTTGTTGTGAATCAGAGCTGACTGCCAATTACAGGGCATGACAGATTTTCTTGAAAGGCAAACACTTATCTCATATCTAGATGACTCAGATGTTTTTTAAGCAAAGGTGAAAGCCAAAGCTTCTCTTTTGACATTTAAGCAGAGATTGTGCAGCCAT
This sequence comes from Notolabrus celidotus, assembly GCF_009762535.1. Lineage (NCBI taxonomy): Eukaryota > Metazoa > Chordata > Actinopteri > Labriformes > Labridae > Notolabrus > Notolabrus celidotus. The sequence goes on from NC_048285.1 coordinate 14,950,487, forward strand.
GATCAAACATTAAGCAACAAAATGACCAGACTTTTGCTTTTTTTAGGGGGGCTTATCTCCGCTAAATATCTCCTTTGTCCTCACTGAAAGAATCAATTTGCCTGTTGAAATGTCCCTACATATGACAACCTTTGGCTTGTCTCATGAACTTACATCACGATTGCAGCATTGTCTTTTTCCACTCTGCACACGACCTTCAGCCAGAAGTAAAGAAGCTGCTTGGTAGATCAGTTGTTGAAGATTAGCAGCTGTTTGGTAATAAAATTGCTCTAACTTCCCTTTGGCCCTATAACCCTGTCTTAATGAGGTCACCTGTTATATGAATCCCCATAATCCCTCAGGGCACTTGTGGTATATGCATGTAATAGGTCAGACTTGGCTTGCTCATACATTACCTATGACATATGCTGTGATTAACAGGCAGCAAAGGCTAAATGAGTATAATCCGTCGACATATGAACAATAAAAAATAAATCAAGTATTTGGGGTTTATTTTTAAGTTATTTGGTAGTAGTCATGTATGACAGGAAGTGCGAGTCAAAGCAAAACAATTAACAGAATAAACAAATCATACAAAAATCAAATTATAGAAAATACCTTTGGCCTTAATGTCACGTAACAACTTTGCTATCAGTCTTTTATGTTTTTGATACTTTAATATTTTATTATCACATTAGCAGCAATTTACCTCAAGTCCATCTGTGTGGTTGATAACAGGGTTCAGTGCTATTTATCTACTTTCCATATCTCAAAATTGCACCAGGTAATTGTACATTTTTGGCAAGGTAATATCTGTCACGGATGTACAAAGTTCTATTGATGGATAAAGATGATAAATAAATGGATTAATTATAATCATAAACAAGCTGCTCTTTGGCCTGTGAGGTCAGTCTGCTGCCACTCTACTCTGTAATGTCAGAAGAAGACACTATAGATTCAAAAATCTACCAACATTTTACTTCTAGCTTGTATGACTTGATGGTATTTATTTGGGGTGTTTCCATGTGTGCATCTATGTTTCACCATTAAATTTTTGACATATTAAACTTTGCTTATACTTTTTTTTCTTTCATATTTTTTGTTTCGTCCACTGTATACAGCTAGAGTTTAAGCTCAGTATTTCAACCAGCAGTGTATGTCCTGTTTTGAAGGCTGGAGAAAAGCTACCCAGAGGGCTTATTAGAGCTTGATGGGATGGTCTGTCTTTTCTCTGTTTTTTCTTTTTACAGCTCAACTCCTCCACACGTCCTTGTCTTGTTCCCACTCCCACTCTCTCCTCTCGCTGCATCTCACTTTCAATTTCTTCCTCCCTCCTTTGCCTCACACATTTTCTTTCTCCCCTGGTCTTCATTTTCCCACATCCCCTTGCTCTTTCTCACATCACTCCGTCTTCTCACCTTCCAGTGACGACTTCTTAATTTTTTATTTGGAATAATTGCAGGTTTGACACAAGAATGGGTCCACTGGTGTTTGCTGATCAGTATCTACAGCTGTCTGCTAAGCTTCCATCCCATAATATTTATGGCCTGGGAGAGCATGTGCACAGACAATATCGCCATGATACATACTGGAAAACCTGGCCCATCTTCACCAGAGATGCTTTCCCGAATGGGGTGAGAAGTGCACAAACAAACATACATTCATGTTTTCAGATACACGTGTGCATACACGTGTGAATCCTCATAATGCTGCACCAGACCTCGTGTGTGTTCAAAGGCTTTAAATTAAAAGGTCTAACTGTGGTATGTGTGCACCCATGAGTAAGATGCATGTTTACATGTGCTCACAACATGTGTAATTCTCCTTCCCAAAGGGCTTATAATTGAATGCCTTGTAAGCTGATTAGGTGGTGAAGTCAACCTCTTAGCCTCAATAAGTCTCCCACATCCCTCATGCGCCTCACACCTCTTCCATTTGTCCCTTCCTAACTCTGTCTCTGTTCATCTTCCCTGCAGGGCACCCACAACCTCTATGGACACTACCCTTTCTTCCTCTGTCTCGAAGATGAGAGTGGGAAGTCTTTCGGGGTCTTCCTCATGAACAGCAATGCTATGGGTAATGATGAACACACACATGCAAGCTTATTTGCTGACTCATTCAGAGACATAAATGCATGTTCCACTGGCAAACAATCACGCTGTCCTTAGAGAAGACAAAACACATGTTTCAATATATAAAATATACTGTATGTGGATGTCCTATGAATACTCATTTCCACACCTGGAAACTGAAGAATTCCATTCCATTTTTCCATTGTTTTATATGGCTTGACTCCAAGAGAGTATTGCATTCTGTTTTCTTTAAAAAGAGATGAATGGAAGTATACAGAGTCCTAAAATAATAGGAAGTTATATTCTCAGAAAAGAGGTGTTGCAGGTCCACGACTATTTGAGAGGGCTTTTAAGAGTTATGATTTATAGTTCAGAATACAGGGACTGAGTCGACGTTTTTTCCATCTCTGGTGTCTTTTTTTTCAGAGGTGACTCTGCAGCCTGCTCCTGCTGTGACCTACAGAACGATTGGAGGAGTCCTTGACTTCTACGTTTTCTTTGGAGACACTCCAGAAGAAGTGGTGCAGGAGTTCCTGGAGGTAATGCACAAATTGTTTCTTCTTTTTGTATAACTCAATTCAGGGGAGGTTTTCTGGAACTCTGTTGTGCATGTGGAATGGGAGTTGCATTGGCACTGTAATTCAATTTCATATTTTGTCCTATTGTGTTGTGCAGCTCATTGGCAGACCTGTCATTCCTCCCTACTGGTCATTGGGTTTCCAGCTGTCTCGATGGGACTACGGCAACCTGACGGAGGTCAAGCAGACTGTTGAGAGGAACCGTGCCATAGGCATTCCATATGTAAGTCTGTCTGCTGCATTTTCTTTATCTTTAGTTATCTGTATTCCTAACATCTGTTTATTTTTAACCCTGAGTTCATGCTCAAAACCTGCTCTTTAAGAAAGTGAATTCTTAAAGTTGTACCACTTAACTCACCATGAGACATAAGGTACTGCATGCAAAAATGACCTCACGTGTTTGGCACAATCACTTAATTATCTGCTGATTGTTGTGGAGCACATGAATTTGAGTCACATGTTGTTGATGCTGCACTTATACCCACAATAAAAAGCTACAATAAACTCATATCAGACTTGATGAAAGGTGGTTGCTGAGAAACAACACCACCTAACACATCAGGAGCACAAGATCTTTATCAAAAAACTAGTAAGGGGAATGAAAGAAGAAAACTGGTGTTTTTTTACACTTCTTTCATTACTATGCTATGCAAGGCAAGAAATAACAATGTGGGACGAAACAGAGCCAGATCTTTGAATTGAAAGTACAGTTTCCAAAACAAACTGACTGAAAGTATGTAGCAATAATGCATTGTATGTGTAAGGTATGGTGTATACATTCAACATCTGTATAGAGTGCGGCAGTGGGAAAGGCAAAAGGAATCAATACTTCACCTCGTGCACACCTTGTTAAATCTGAACCACTCATGCACTACTGTGTGGTTCCAGAGGCGAGAGCCTTAACCACTACACTATCTGCGCAGACGTGATATGAAGGCTGAAGCAGGACTTGGACAGACAGTCAGAGTGATAGGGATGGCCTTTAGCTTAGACGGGGTAATCCAGCTTTCTGTCAAATAATGGAGAGTCTGCTGGGCTCTACAGGTTCAATCCCAGGACAACTATTTTTCAAGCATTGCTGAATGTTAGCGCTGATCAAAGATCAATCGACCCAGTTCCTTTCATTATCTCATTCATCCTGATCTGAATGTTAAAACTACTTCAACACCTCTCCCCTTCTGAGACACTTGATAAATACCAGTTCTGGTTGACATTTTCTTGGGAATGAGACTCACTGCTTATCTATCCCTAAGCCTGCAACTAGTAACTATAAAAAGCCTATTCCACGCAGATCACTGATATTTGATGTACGTGCTATTCAATAATTGCTAAGGTAAACTCCTAGCTCTAATCTTTATGTGCTCCCATAAACCACTTTAACTCTATCACAACTCAGCAATGACGGCACTAACCAAGGACACGGTTTGAACTCTGTCTTATTTAAAGATCAAACACAAACAGATTTCAAACCCATCTCAATATTTTATTCTGATAATCTCCCTTCTTTCTTTCATGGCAAAAGACATTAGGATGCAGCTGCTTCCTCTCCTGCCGTACTCAGGGACATATTTGATAACCATTAGATAGACCACAGAGGGCATTATCACATTCTCCCTAATATGTCTGGAGCTGATTACCATTAGAGGAAGGATCTGGCAGAGCCGTCCAAACCATCTGCTCTATCGATATGAGGTAGACTTTGGCAGACAACAGACAGACAGAGAACAAGCATAAAATCACACCCTGACCGGAGAAAAAAAAAAAACAGGAGAGTGTGTTAACATTACCATTGTCCTCCCAAGGTTTAGCAGCACATTAACCTGGCTGTTTGCACTCACATCAGGTCTCCACAAGTCCAGCAAAGCAAGGTCAACAGACAAGCTAGCAGTTTAACACATTTGCTCAAAGTGCAGATGCTTAACAGTGCTTTTATTAGCCATGCTGAGACTGGAATATACTGTGTTAGGAGTCTTATTGGAGATGCTGCATTTTCAATGAATGCGTCCAAGTTATGCACAGCCATGGGAGCATGACTGGGTACATTTAAGGGGTATTAAAAGTCTTCTTTGCTTATTTTATTCATGCAACATGCAAATAAGGTTTTAATGCATGGAAGTCATGTCGGAATTCTTGAGTTTCAATTAACCTTTGAATATCAAAAAGCATCTCTCTGCAGGAGTAAACTCATTACGGTATTCATACAGCGTACTGTATTCTGAGAGATTGTCTGAAAACAAATCTGGTTAACTGATTTCTTAAATGCCAGGAGATTTGAGAATTTACAGTAATTGTTTTGTTTTTTTCTTCATACAGGACATTCAGTACACTGACATTGACTACATGGAGGACAAAAAAGATTTCACTTATGACAAAGTCAAGTTCACCGAACTGCCTCAGTTTGCTGAATACCTTCATGAGAAGGGACAGAGATACATCCTCATTCTGGTGAGAAACAGTTTGGAGCAATTTATGTTTCTGACAATGTTTCATGGTAGTTTCAATGTTGTTTGCTGGGAAAGCACTGTGACTGTTCTTCTTTGGCAGCTCATTTGAAGTAGAATTTCAGTTTCATGGTCTTATGAGTGATTTGCTTTGTCCCCAGGATCCTGCAGTAGCGACCAGTAAGAGAGTAGGAAATACTCCATATGAAGCCTACGACCGAGGGGAGGTGAAGAAAGCCTGGGTCACTGAATCTGATGGAAAAACTCCTCTGTTAGGAGAGGTGAGCTTCCTATTTGATTCGCTTGGGAAACCCTGTTTTATAATCATATGCATTTGTCAAAGGTTTCCCTCCCCAAGTCTCAGTAACACCAAGCCTTCATCTTTAATTTTGGTCCATGTCTGCATCTTGCTTACATGGCTTGTCACAGAGCAGGTGGGGTCATTAAGGTACCCTTCATTGGTTAAGAGTTGTAAATATTGTAATGTGTAAAGTACAAGCTCAAGCCAAAGTCCTTAGGGAGGGCTTTCAGATCCATAAAGATGAGACAGCCTGTGTCCTGAAAACAACTCCTGGATGGATGGATGGATGGATGGATGGATGGATGGATGGATGGATGGATGGATGGATGGATGGATGGATGGATGGATGGATGGATGGATGGATGGATGGATGGATGGATGGATGGATGGATGGACATCAAAACCACAGTAGACACAAACAATGCTGTTGAATGCATATTAGAGTCCCAAACAGTGTCTTGACTACCATCCATAAAAAACACTGTTGCATGATGTAGGAACAGGTACAGTTGATAAAAGAAACCCACTGCATTACTATCAGACTGAACATTTTAACATGATAAAAAGAGTTCTTAATTATGTACACTGGCATTTTTATAGCTCAGGCTCCCTACAACATAAATCAATGAATACAACAATAGATCACTAAAATGGGCCCTGGTAAATATCACAAGGGGTAGAGAGAACTCTTTCGAGTAAATACAGGAAAACCATTATCAGTCCATCCTTCCTTTCTCTCAGTTGATCCCTGTTTTTCCAGCACATGCTTGGCCTTTATTAACAATTCATGGCACTACCTTTAAAATACTATTGTATGTTGTTGCTGAGGTAAAAGGTTGGTTCTAGTGTTTGTAAAAGGTATATTCATGATCATTTCAGGAAGTTTGAGCCTGTTCAAAATGTAATGTGTTTGGGTGGATAGACACGTTTGGACCATCAATAAGTTACCCATAATCAGCATGAACTTTGAACAGACGCCTGTTCCACTTCTTTAGTGTTTTCTTTATTCCATGACTCATCAAAATCCAATTGCACTAAATGTCTGCACTGGGCGTTTTGGAGCCTTTGCATCATGACACATCATACAACATGAGCATACATACAGTGGGGCAAACAGGTATTTAGTCAGCCACTGATTTTGCAGTTGAAGTTCTTCCACTTAGAAAGATGAGAGAGGTCTGTAATTTTCATCAGAGGTACACTTCAACTATGAGAGACAAAATGAGAAAAAAAATCCAGGAAATCACATTGTAGGATTTTTAAAGAATTTATTTGTAAATTATGGTGGAAAATAAGTATTTGGTCAATAACAAAAGTTCAACTCAATACTTCGTAACATAACTTTTGTTGGCAATGACAGAGGTCAAACGTTTCCTGTACCAACCCCATAGAAAATTTGTGGAGGGAGTTGAAAGTCTGTGTTGCCCAGCGACAGCCCCAAAACATCACTGCTCTAGAGGAGATCTGCATGGAGGAGTGGGCCAAAATACCAGCTACAGTGTGTGCAAACCTGGTGAAGACTTACAGGAAACGTGATTTCCTGGAATTTTTTTTCTCATGGATTCCTGGATTCCTGGATTTTTTTTCTCATTTTGTCTCTCATAGTTGAAGTGTACCTCTGATGAAAATTACAGACCTCTCTCATCTTTCTAAGTGGGAGAACTTGCAAAATCAGTGGCTGACTAAATACTTTTTTGCCCCACTGTATTTGCATTCCCTGTGTGTATCAGAGTGAATGTGTGACTGGTTCACCACAGTTTCAAACCATATTATTCTCTAATGGAAGAGCAAGCCCGCGGTTTGTTACTTCTGATCCCTTTTCCCCACAGCGCACGTGTTCAAAAAGCTCTCCCCTGCAGAGAGGGCTGGAGGTGGGGGGTAAAAGTCTGTTGCTCCGATGCTTTTATAGTGTTGCCTTTGATTACGCACACGATTAGGCCCAGTCCCTCTGCTAATCGCTTTTTCATGCTGTTTATAACAGGTCAAACATATGCATTGATTCTGCATTAGTTTTTAATCTTAAAATGTTCTGCATCACCGCATCACGGATTAGGAGTGTGCACATATGCGTGTTTGTGGGACTAAGTCAAGGCGGGAATAGAAGTCAGTCTGTGTGTGCATCAATGTTTATCCGTGTCTCTAGATGAGGAGCTATTCTTGGTTGTTTGTGCTTTATGTCTGTGCACACGTGTGTGATTATGATTGATTCTAGGTTATTTCCATATGAATGTGTGATTGTGTGTGGGTGTGTGTGTGTGTGTGTGTGTGTGTGTGTGTGTGTGTGTGTGTGTGTGTGTGTGTGTGTGTGTGTGTGTTTTTGGTTATAAAAACAGTGAGGTCTTTGCAAAATGACCTTTATGGTAGCTGTTTCAGTGATAAAAGAGATATAGGGACAGATTGGTATTTATTTGCTTTTAAGGTGGCTAATTGCTCGCAAAGATATGGATGAAAGCTTTTCCTGGTGGCTCAATGTGATTCTGTTGTGCTGGTAAAAACGTAGCACGACCTCATGCATTTCTGTGTGGAATCACAGGAAAAGAAAAAGAAAGATGGCAGTAAACAAAGCAGCACAGAGAGAAAAGAGTCTGTGCAGGTAGAAATGACAGACAGAAACCCAGGCAGAGAAAAGGCAGGCACAGGTAGACCAGCAGTCACAAATAATAGATTACAGAGTAATGTACAGGGAGACAGACTGGCTGTCTTTCTGAGCAGGAGAGTGACATGGAGGTACACATGAGTCAGACACAGTGAGAGACAAGAGACAAAAAGACAGATTATCAGGTAAACACAAAAAAGGGACAGGCAGAAAGACCTGCCTCTGTTTCCGAGCAGAGATAGACACAGATAAAGGAAAAACCCATGGACAGACATGTAATGACAAAGACAGGCAGACTGACAGACAGGAGAGCATAAAAACAGACAGACGGGCGTAAAGATAGAGTGAGATACGCAGCTACAAATGCCAGCAGATTTGTTGAAAGTGTTTACTGGGGTGTCAGTGTTAGTAAGCAGCTGGAGATGCCAGAGAGACCAAATCTAGAGATAAAGGGGGGTGGAAATTACTGTAAAAAGAAAGATGGAAACCGAGGAGGACTATCAATAAGCTCTGACCTTGGAGTTCTGACCACCTGCCAAAAACATCTGCCTGTAAATCCATGTGTGTGTACGTACGTGGGTGTATGTGTGGGCACGTGAACTTACAGAGGTGTGATTCATGTCTTTGCTACAAACTGGGTTGTAAAGTTATTGGCAGTGGAAGTAAAAGGTAAAAGATAGCTAGCGAGTGCAACCTTGAGATTTAATATCTACTGTGTTCTGTCTACGGAAGGGAGCACACACACATACACATACGCAAAATCTCTGCCTTTCTCTGTGGATTAATCATTTTTTCTCAATACATGTCATTAAGGACGTCTCCTAACACACAGTCACGTCTAGAGATTTCTATTGCATTATCGATTTCTCCTCTCCTCTGTTCTCTTCCTCAACATCTCTCTCTTTCTCGTCTTTCTCCACCGCCATCACTCTCTCTCATCAATCCCGCCCCCTCCTTTACTTCATCTCTCATCCTCTGTTCTCTTCTCTTTGTCATTTTCACATCCCCTAAGCTGTTACCTTGACATTTCCATAGACCCAGTTTTAGTTCTGTTTGGCTCACTACGCCCACGCCCCTCTTAACTGATCATGCACCATCATGTTGTTTACATGTGGAGTATTGTGTGGTGGAAGATGTATTACAGATGCTTTAGCAACAGAGTGCATTTATAAAATAAAGCCTTGTTGAAACATTCTGCATAAAGGGAATCCAATCAACAGGGGGCTCTGTGTGAAGCCAAATGTTCTCTGAGTTTGATTCCAAAACTATCAAAAAGTACTTTTAAACGCATTCCTCTCACACACTCTCCCTCTCAGGTGTGGCCAGGAGAGACTGTATTTCCAGACTACACCAGCCAAAATTGCATCGACTGGTGGGTTGATGAGTATGTGCGCTTCTCCAGGGAGATCAAACACGATGCCCTCTGGATTGTAAGTCAATTTTAAAATACGGAAAATGGAGCATGTGTATTCACTTATAGTTTTCACAAACCCAGAATTCTGAAACTGACATTACACCGCAGCCAATTAAGTCAGGGGCAGTCAGCTTACATTGTTTTTGTAATTTTCAGCAGCAATTACTCTACCGTGGGTTTGAAAACCAGGGCCTGTAAAGAGCACCAAACACAGGCTGACATGAAAACAGGCTGAAATTCGTTTTTAAGTCATTAATGATCCCTCGGCGGAAATTTTGGAATTGCCTCACTTGTTACTCAAGCTGTTTGCTGCAGTGCAAACCATTCCACATTTTACTTTTGACTCCTTTTCTCTACCCAAGTCTGCTAATGTTAGCGTTATCACTTTGGAGCAGGAATCCTGCATTTGCAACAGTTTTCAACATGTTAAATATAATTGCAATTATGTGTAAATTATATGTTTATGTGTGTGTGTTATCACATTGTGCTAAACACTGCTCCCTGACACTCTTGCAGGACATGAATGAGGTGGCTAACTTCAAGAAAGGCTCGGTTAAAGGCTGTGTTGATAACAAACTCAACTACCCTCCCTATACTCCAAGTAAGAAATGTCTTAGTTTTTTTGTGAATATTTGGATATATTTAAAGAACAAGTCTTAGAAATGTATTACCCCAAGGTTAGCACACTGCAAATAAACAGATGATGTCATTGGTCTGCAGCTTGTAGCCAGTGTCCTGTGCACAAGTTGATAAATTCAACACAAAAACTCATAAAGTAAGTTCAGGTCCAGAGGAAAACTCATCTAACGTAGTGGGTCCCTGGTGAGGAATTTTGGAAATTACTAGTTTGCCGTGTCTTTTACTCGACTGTGTCCCTGACATGATGATCATAACTGGAAAAGGCATGCTCCCCTGATGCTACCGTTTTATTGGACTTCTCCTTAGTCATACTCCTCCTCCAATTCTCCCTCTGTGCCTCACTTCCTCATTCACCCCACTTCCTATTGCCATATATATCAATGTCTCTCTCTGTCTTTCTGCCCCCTTCTTTCTCGTCTTCTCTCACTGCATCCTGTATTTGGTATTCATGCCATATCTCACCTCACCCTCTTTACCTTCTTCATCTTTCTTCTTCCCCAGAGATCCTAGATGAGGTGATGTACAGTAAGACTCTGTGTATGGATGCCAAGCAGGCCTGGGGGAACCACTATGATGTCCACAGTCTCTATGGCTACTCTATGGTGCTAGCCACTGAGAAGTGAGTGCATTTACAATCACTTGTATCAGTTTGGCTGAATGTGCTACCAAGGCCGACTTGCAGCAGTCTCTTCAGTGCAATGTAACACTGGCAGATTTAAAATGCATGCTGTAACCTAAACAGTGGAATCTGCAGGATCAAGTATTGCTGAATAAGAGCTTATTGAGAAATAGCCGAAGAACAAAACTGTGGAGCTGACGTGCAAAAGTGCAACAGATAAATATGTCACTCTAGTGCAGATGGGACTTCTACCCTCTGGTAAATCATTGCATGTGAATCTTGTGAGTTGGATCTCATGTGACAAGTGAAGAAATGTGTTTGAATGAGCTGTGCTCCCAAGGTTAGTGAATTCATTTCTTATTGGTGCCTGGCATTGAATCAGTTTTAGGGCCCATTAGCTAAACAAACCAAAAGGGAGAAATCAATGGCAAGTGTAGGATACTATCACTGAGATATGGAGATTAATGAAGCATAAACCAAGTTTAAAGTTTATTTTGGCAAGGCAGAAAACTCTTGCGAGTAGAAGGTACATATGCTTGTTAATTTACCAGGATTTACCTTCTTGTACCTTTAAACCTGTTCAGTCTTAGTATAATTCTATGTGCATCGTGCATGCAGGTGGAACACCACTTCTATATGTATGTATATATATATATATATATATATATATATATATATATATATATATATATACTTGTCCCTGTTAGTCTCATGTTACTAAGTAGGTTATGAGGAGGTTTCAATAAAATAGTGACATTATTTCAAAACTAGTTTTAAACTGGCTGATGTGCAAATGCTGCCCAAAAATAATGAAATATGAGTATAAGTATAAATAAACTACAACACCACAGAGGCAGAAAACCTGCTGTCACATTTATCTTAGTACAGGAACATCCATAGTTTTAAAGCCCTCAGCTAGTAATTTCACACAGGGCTCAAAGTTGGCATCAGTTGCTTGAGTTGTAATTTGCTCTAATGGCGATGGTATGGGAAATTGCATCAATTAGAAGGAAGCACACACCTGCACTAATGGGTTTCCAGCTGATGGAAAATAACTTCCCATGAAACCAAACTAAACAACTGCACGTTCATAAATTGACAGATAGTGCCTCAGCTCGACATTTGGATTGTTTTACTTCAACAATAGGGCATATATCCAACGCCAGCATTACCTGGCTCATCTGAGATATACTTTCTTTTATTTTTGGGGATAATTGCACCTATCTTTGGATGATTCATCTTTGTCGTAAGCTTTCGGATGTACCTCAGATGCCTGTAGAAAGCATTGTATTAGAATAAAATGCCAATGTAACCTTTCAGGTATTCCTTTTATATATCAATTCCTTCCCCCCTGAATGAGGCTGCTTTGCTCTTGTGTCTGAAGACGTATTCCAGATTCTCCCATTACGGTACAATTTGAACAGTATTTACAGTCTTATCTTTTCTTTTTTTAAATTACTCGTATATAATTATAGACAAAACTGCCACTGAGCCTAACTTTTTATTGATGAAACATGTACGACAAAAAATTCTGTGCGGCTAGCGTCACTGAAAGCACATAACTGCGACCATATTTCCAAAAACCGCATGGTGTACACACGTATGATTTACGCAGGTGACACAAGGAGCAAAAAAGGATGTATGCACAAGAGAAGACATGATGCACTGCTTACACACACACACACACACACACACACACGCAAACACAGATATACACATATTCACTGGACACAGTACATGCCTGCTAAAGTCAATTTGCTGACTCATTCCTTTAAGGCTATCTCATCCTTTTACTGTCTCCTCCTTCACTCCCTCCTTTTCTTTTCCCTCTCTCTCTCCACTAATTAAAATGTATTATTGGCAGGAGACACATTTTGTAAACATCATTGGGGCTTTCTATTGTCATAGAAATCGATGCGACTTCGATTTTCTTCATCAAACAAAATAATAATGAACAATAGGGAAAGAAAAGTACTACTACTTCTGGCGTTGTCCCCATCCAATACCTCTCTATCTCGCTCCTCTCTGTGAGTTTGCACTGTATGTGCTTGTGTATGTGTTTGATATCTCTTACTCCCTTGTGCTGTTTGAGTCATCCTCTCTCACTGAGTCCCCATGTCCTTGTTATCTTATTGACCTCTTTATCTGCCCCTCTCTCTTGTTCTGCCTCTCCCCTTGCTGCTTCCACTCCATCCCACAGAGCTCTGCAGAGTGTCTTCGGAGAAAATCGTACCCTCATGCTGACCCGCTCCTCCTTCCCAGGTGTGGGAAAGTATTCGGGTCACTGGCTGGGGGACAATGCTGCCAACTGGAACGACATCAAATGGGCCATCCCTGGCATGCTAGAGTTTGGACTCTTTGGGATTCCCTATGTGAGTAAAACTTCACACAGGGGGTACAGCTTATGCTAAGAAAACTATACAGTGTGACAGGAACAAAATATTTGGACCTTGTCACTGTTAATGTTACAGACCAAAGAAGATACTTTTGTAGCTTCAGACATAGAGGAAAAAGCTATGTCTTCACACTTTAATTTTAAATTTATTAGGAGTTATTAACATTCTTGAAAATATATTTTGCGTTCAGTTTGAGATTCCTCCAAATTTGAAAAAGGTTAAATGTTAGCCATCCAAGAGCTGAACCCCCGATTTACACGTAAGCTGTCGCTTTATGTCAGCACCGTGCAGTACTCAGTCGCTATGTTCCTGTTCTAGCCAATGCCCATTTGAATGCTGTGGCACGTCTCAGCTCAGTAGCGTGCCCCCACGCCACTCACTACAGATGCGTTTCGAGTCTATTTTTCGACAGATCCCGCGCCAAGCATGCGTCAAGCTGAACAGAGAAAAATGACCAGAACAGGAAGTTAGGCACCAGGATCGTCTGCAACATTCGCTCAATTTTCAAAATAAAACTCCATATACGGAGTCCCGACCGTTTAAAAGATCATATAGAAGAGAAATGCTCATGGATTATGGATGTAATTGTTAACAGCTACAAAACAGCCACATATCCGTGATCCATGTCGACCACAACATGTCTTTAAGATGATAACTTGGTCAGAAGCTAACAGGTCAACAAAGTAGAGCAGAATTATTAATTTAAAACTCATCTAAACCTACAAAAACACAACTTTAAAGTTATGTAGCATACTCAGCAATGATAAAAGTACAAAAGTAATGGAATACTATCCAAATGAGAAGTAATTCAACCACAGACAGGCTCTGTGACCTGTTTGTATGTTGTTCTCTCTATACTTGACCCAGCTGATCCTGGCTGCACGGCCCACAGGCTCCCTGTATAAATTCCAGGCAAGTCTCAGTCTTGAACACAAGAGATAATCTAACAAATTTTAGGCAGTTAGATAGAAGTGTTCCTAGCTCTTGTTTTCCTATGTTTGGTTTAGTTAACAAGACTTTCTGGCATTCAGAAGTGTCTCTTGAGGATTCAGACGCTAATTGAGATCTATGTTCTAATATAAGCATGGAGACAGAGGGGCAGGCAAGAGCGTTTGGAAGAAGATCCATTAACATGTCTGGAAGCACACTGGCTCTTTGCAGCAATAGCAGCAAGTTAAAACATTTTGGAAATTGGGAAAAAAACAAAAACAAAAAAAATGCACTGCTAGTCAGTCCCCTAGAGCACTCTGTACTGTATACTTGTACATGTGCGCATCAGCAGTGCACAGAGTTCAAATTGTGGTACGAAAACAACAGGGAGTCAAAAACACACACAAACACACGCATTTGTCCAGCTGTGCACCTCAGGTGGTCTCACGGATGCCAACTACATCCTGGTGGGACTGTGTCAAGAAGATTTCAGGTTCTTCAGCACGAACGCACACACAAACACACACCCACAGGGACAGAAAGAGAGACAGCAGGAGAGATCGGATCTGGATCAATTCCCCTGCACCCCTTGAGTCCGTTGTAAAATGTGTCCAGTAGTAAACAATACAAGCAAGCAGTCTCTGTGGATTGGCCTTTGACTCAAGTATCTTTCTTAGACTGCATTCTGGGATTAATGTAAATAAAGATCACTGCTTTCATACTTCCTGCTAATAAGTCTCGACTGACTTGAATAGACGTTGAGAAAGACGTATATATGTGGCCAGCTATCACATTACCGCAGAGAATACTACTGCAAGAGAATTCAGTTGTCTGTTTTCCTTCTGGAGGCGCCTGGATTGACATTTATAATATACACAGAGCTACTTTATTCTATTATAGCTTCAGCAAACAATCTTAAACTCACAATCTACAACAACCCCCTTTACTCAAATAACTCAAATGACTCTCCATCTGAAGGAGTCCGATACATCCAGTTTAACATTTAAGACCTTAATAGAAATATACTGTACATTCAACCTAAATGTCAAGCTGTCGTCCGCTTATGTATTTCAGATCGGAGCTGACATCTGTGGTTTCTTTGATGACAGCAGTGAAGAGTTATGTCGCCGCTGGATGCAGGTGGGAGCTTTCTATCCCTTCAGCCGGAACCACAACGCTCAAGGCTACAAGGTACTGTAAAGCCACTTTGTTCTACATATCTTATATTACACTGTCAGGTCTAGATTTATGTATCACATGGTCATTGTCTGGTGTAAAGTGCTGCAGGGAATACCGCTGATTTCATAACATTGTATAGGTGCTATAGATACCAAGTCATTAAAATAGATATGTCCTTCAGTGTCCATGCGTATTATCATCATACAGGTGGGATGTTATAAAGTGGGAGCAGTTTGACTCCTAAATTGGGGTTTAATACTGATGTTAGCTGTTGAAGATTATTATAGCTGCTGTGGGTATTTGAACATCTGAGCCTGAAGTAAAATGTAGCTCAGGAGCCCTGTGCCAGACTGATACTCATCAAAGAGGTTAAGATCTTGTACTTTTAGTGAAAGATAATGCTAATGGAAAATTAGGCTAAATTGCCATAGTATGATGTGCCATATGGCGGAACAGGCAGCCAATGTATTGTAAAATATCAAAGCAGTGGGTTTTCCCCATAGGCATCAAGCTCTTAAACCTTTGAACAGGTATCCTTCTTACTCTCAGCCAATTCCACGCCAGGTTTGTCTGCTATAGCTCAATGCTTTAACAATTTTGAAAAAGTGCTTTTGTATTTGTATTGTTTGTTCCCTTATACTGCCAATTTACTACATCTGTCAAACGTTTCCTTTTCACACACAATTCATGTTCATTTCAGAGAAAGAGTCCTTGGATATCAGACAGAGGTAGACAAAAGCAGGCTTCACATTTATGGAGGCAACCAGGTGTCAGATGAAAATGAAACTGTGATAATCAGCCTCAACAAACTAGCTAATGTTAGCTTATGGGTTGGCTAAAAAGCTAATATTACATGACTATTCGACAACTTCTACAACTAGAACTCTGTAAGGGGATTGTAAAGACACACGAGAGATGATGTTTTCAACATTTTAAGATAAACCATTGTTACCTTATTTGTCAGTTTCCTTGATCTCCCATAGCAGCTATCAGAATAAGCTCCCACACAGAGGGGAAGTAGGCTACTACAAAATGGAAAACCGAGTCATGACAAGATCTATGTTTATTCAAAACTTTAGAACATATAGAACAATAGCTTGACAATAAATTAATAAATACACATTTTTTAATGTTTTTCTTTTCATAACAAAAAATGTTCATGGCTTCTTTCAGGTATAGTATTCATAAAATATCTCTTAACATAAAAAGTACAACGAAGGAAAAATAAAGAAGAAAAAAGTGTAAGTCAAATATAGGTTTTTTAACTCAAAAAGTTATTTTTAAACACATAAGATTTGTCATTTTATATTTAATTTCTTCAATTTTTTAGGGATAATAAAGCTAGCTAAACACAATGTATTTTACCGGTTTATGCCAGAGAAGTAGGATCTCTAAAAATATATATTATTAGAGTTGTTTTCAGTTTGCTATATAAAGTAGTGTCTAAAATGTCTAGTGGTTCATGTATGACTTGTAATATTTACCCCACTTACAGAGAGTGATGGTGTTGTCAATGGTTCCTATAAATCTTGATCTATTCAAACTCTTCAATAGCTGTAAAACTCCACAAAGATTATCTTTTATAATCATTAGATATTCTTGATATGTTACACAAAAGTTTTTATGAACTAAGAATTAACGTAGAAGTTTGGAATTTTCCTTTTGTAAGTCAGAAGCAAAGAGTGGCCAAAATGCTAACGCAGGCAGTTAGCATTAGCTCACATCCCTCAAAGAAAATGGATACTCTATTTAATTATGCTATACGCTTTTCTGGTAATTTAGGTTCTGAGAAAGTAATTCAGTTATATTAATGTTTCTTAAAAAGCATATAACAAATTCAAATGTCACATGTCAGATTAGAGAAATATAGGTAAGCACCTGCTTAGCCAACAACAGTGTTTACATTGATGTAACACACTATGCTATTATCCTAGATGAGTGTACATAACTTGCAGGAATAGGTCAGTATCCAGCATTGAATAGGCTCAGAATTGATGCTCTCACAACACTTGCCATGTGACATTTCCACGCTGAACACTTCTTAAGAAATAGCATGGCATCTCAGTGGCAAATTGGGGGCTGAGTAAGAAATGATGTGTGTTGCAAGGAAAGTGGTGGAGATGATGGTGGTGAGGGGATTGTATTTGCTTGAGGACAGGGACATGATGATGATGAATCTGAAGGAGAATTTCCTCTAAACGAGACAGCTAATGTGTGACCTTTGCTTTGCCCTAATCATGGCTCTCATCACACAGACATGCAGGCCAGTCGAAACATATACTCTCACACACATACCAAACACACACACACACACACACACACACACACACACACACACACACACACACACACACACACACACACACACACACACACACACACACACACACACACACACACACACACACAGTTCTCATCTCACTCTCAGAGGTGCCGAGGGCATAAATGATTAGCCAGATGAGAGAAGCACGGCCTGTTAGCAGCTAATCACCCTCTCACTCTCCACTATCATTGAAATTAAATCATACTTCTGTTTCTTTCTCACACACTTTCCCCTTTTTTTCTTTCTTCCAAGTTCTCTTTTGCTCATTTTCTTAGCAAACTTTGCTCTTAGATTAGTCCTATGTGAAGTTAATTTCCATTTTAATCATTAAAAATAAGGTTAATGTCCACTTTTTCCTCATGAATAAATTGGTGAGGCTGAAAAAAATAAGAGGACATGAATAGTTCCTTTGTTTTTCTTTCCCCTTCTTACCCCCAGCCTCTCAACTCTCCCATCATTCCTCTTCAATCTTTTCTTTCCTCTCACTTCAAGTCTCTCCATTTTTTCTCTTTTCACTTCCCTCATTTTAACAAGTTTTTCTTTCACCACATCATCCCTCTCTCTTTTTTGCCCCCTGTGGATAAAAGACAGATCATTACTTTCTCCTTTTACATTTATCAACACTAGCCCTTTAATATGTCTTTCTGTTCCCAGCCCCAGGATCCAGCTGCATATGGCGCTAATTCAACGCTGGTGGAGACTTCTAAACATTACCTGATGATTCGTTACACACTCCTGCCTTACCTCTACACACTCTTCTACAAAGCCCACACCACGGGGGAGACTGTTGTGCGTCCTGTCATGCATGAGTAAGTCACTGAATTTAAATTGTGAACACTGGTGTAGTGTCCACTATAACTTTGTGAATTTAATGATGATGATTGAACTGTGGGTTTTAACGGGATAACGAGAGATAATAATAGTACACACCCCAAGAATAATCATCAGTTAATCTACATGCCATCATTTCTCATTTATTTTGATTTGTTTGATTGCTCAAGGTTTGTGATTGCTAATTGTAATATGGGTGGTGTTTAAGGGTGTGAAGGTTAAACGTTCAGACTTAAGGTGAGTAGGGGTGGGACAAAATATCAATATGTCAATATATCGTGGTCCTGATCTCAGTGATACAAATATTGATATAAGGGGACGGAATATCGATGTATTAATTAGATAAATACAGTGCTAGATTTCCCTCGATTTGACTTGACGCCTCACAACTTAATAACTTGCAGTGGCGCTAATGGCATGGATGAGAGGAACCCGAACAGCAGTTTAATGACCGCAGAAGAAGTTGACAGTGGCTAAATAACAAGAAGATAGAAGGATGTCAGACAGCAGTGAAAAAAAGCTAGAAAGGCACTAATCACTCTTTAAACAAAAAAAGAGTACAGGCTGCTGCAGCTCTTGATGCTGAGACCGGCTGAGGAACGATGGCGGATGTATTCAATAGGGGTGCAACGATACACAAAATCCACGGTTCAGTTCGGTTTGATACAGAAAAAGAGAAATTTCCATGCTTTTCTTTACTTGTAGTTTATTGATATTACCAACATTTGATTCAGCTCAAAAGCACAGTTTTTAGATTAAATTAAATGTATCAGGGGCCGCTGTACCTGACACATGTTCTGTTGTGCATGGGGGTGTTGCGTGTGTGTGTGTGTGCGTTTGTGTGTGTGTGTGTGTGTGTCTGTCTGTCTGTCTGTCTGTCTGTCTGTCTGTCTGTCTGTCTGTCTGTCTGTCTGTCTGTCTGTGCATCTGCTGTGTGCGATAGAGAGCAGAGGAGAATTGTGAACGCGCAACCATGTAGAGACAGAAATGAGATCCCATCATGTAAATAAGGTAAATAACATATGGCTGTTAACGAAAAGAACAAGGTGTAATCATTTCTGCTTTGACTTCCAAGGGGGGCGGGACCCGGTGGGTGCCACCCCCGATATAACGGCAGGGAAACACTGTCCGGTACAGGCTGAAGTCTTACACAGCATGCAGTATAAGACCACAAGTAATGCATAAACGCACTTTAAAAACATATCACCCAGTCTAGCATCATTATCAACAAAGCTGCACACAGCTACAGGACCACGGAACAACTCTGCTCTGCAACCAAATAGGACATTCGTGCTTCCCTCTCATGCGGGCGCTCACACATACATACGTGAAAACATGAACCCAGCCGACCGCCGTATGGTGAAATATATATTTCCAGATAAAGCACAGTTAAAACAAACGTGACCAGCTTGGACTGAATGAATGTGGGAGGAGCGCGCAGTTCAGTGGACCTGCGCTCGACAATGCAGCCCGGAGGAGTCGAGCGCAGATCCACTGAACTTTCAGCACAGAGCGCCTCGTCAGAAGTTTATAAAATTAATATTAAATTGCGTATTGTTCAGTTCATAGGGCGTACCGAACCGTGACCACTGTAATGAACGATTCGATACAGATACACGTATTGTTGCACCCCTAGTATTCAAGTCTGCATCGAGAATTTCACTCAACTGCGACGGGTGGACTTAACATGCCACAAAGTGCTATGTGATATTGCTGCTCATTTTACTGAAAACAACAGGGAAATGCTCCTACGTGTGTAAACAAGCACGATGTACAAGACTTACAGTGCTTCTCACATGACAGAAGTTTTCCGGAGACTAAAGGAATGGGTGCTGCATGAAAAGATCCAGCTGTAGTTATTGACGTCACAGTGAATACCTGTTATAGGTACAGTCACACATGTTAACATTAAAACAGATGTGTTTTAAAGTTTGAACATAAAATGTGAACAGTTTACAGACCCGAGATGGTTGTGTTTGTTATAGCATTACAATGTATTTCATTTTTAAATGTGCCATTTTTTAAGGAATATGTCATTTTTGCACCAACAATATTTTTAAAGCTCTGGAAATTTACAAAATAAAAAAATGAAGATTGTTTCATGTCAGTGACACTAAACCAGAGTGCAATGAATACATACATAAATCCTTCCCTTTGCATTTTAGTAACCACTTTTTATTATTTGGGTAATTAGATATCGTAATTTATCATTACATCTCTCTTATGAAATATATTGATCATGGCAGTACTGTGATATTATCATTATCCTGGGCCAAGTATTGCATATCCTATCGTATCTTGAGTCACTCAGCGATTCCCACCCCTACCTGTGAGGTAGTCTTTGTAGACAGAGTTTTTTTTTGTTATGTGTGTAGATGCAAAAGTATACAGCTGTTGTATATTACTTTAAATCTAACCAGTCATCTTATTTTCTCAGCATTAAATGAATCAAAATAATTTATGGGCTGTAATCTACTATGAAAAATCCTAAAACCAATATTGAATAGTATATTTTCACTTTGTCTTTAGATATTAGCTAACATAGTATACATCAGTTAAAAGTACAATTAGCAACTTCAAACCAGGGGAGTCCAAAACCAATTTAATTGAAGGAGTATATAACTGATCATTCTGGACCATACCACCAAAGAAAGCTCTTGCCATTAAAAAAATGTCTGCATGATCTTTATTGTTTTTTATTACCAATGCAAAATTAAAACACAAACATTGCAAATTAATTTGAAGAGATTCAAAATTGATTGACTGGGATTAAGCAGCATGGAAAACCAAACACCCGTCAGTACAATTTCAAGCACAGCATAAGAGAGCCATCAATGCCATTTATGTTAAATCATATCAAACTAAATTCTGAGCAGCAATCAAGCAGAAGAGCTGACCTAAGACATAACCTGAGCTACAATAATTCAGCTGAAGCTATCCAACTGTCATTTACAAGCTCACACAGCCTGAAGCATCCAGCCCAAGGAAATCATTTGTGGAAATCTATCGAATGGTATCTTTCAAAATGGTCCAACAGTAAAGAAAAGATAAGGAGGCTTTAGTCTATAAACCAGATGTGATGACTGTATGACAACCAACTGACCATAGACATCCAGCAGCAGAAGAAGACATGCAGCAATTAGCAGCTTTAATAAAATGGTCTGTAATGAGAAGTGAAGATTATGTTAGGCAAGCTTTGGCAGCCAATAGTATTTAGACATCTTTATTTTTAATTGTGAACAATCTTGAAAGTATAAAAGTAAAAGAAGGTAGCTTTATATAACCAGTTTGTGTTTGGAATCAGCTAATTTGATACACTGCTTTGTTGTGCACTAGGTTCTACTCTGACAGTGCTACCTGGACGGTGGACCGCCAGTTCCTTTGGGGAAAACATTTCCTTATCACACCTGTGCTGGACCAGGTCAGCCAACACACACACACACACACACACACACACACACACACACACACACACACACACACACACACACACACACACACACACACACACACACACACACACACACACACACACACACACACACACACACACACACAATCTCACACAATCTCACACAGACACAAAACCCCACAACACTCCAGAACATGTGTACAGAATACCTGATCAGGCTTTGGTCTGTCAATTAAAATGTCCTCTCTAAGCATACTTATATGTACCATATGTGTACTGAAGACATCAGAACTTTATGATGCCTCACAGAAACATACATGTTGTACATGGAGAAATGTGTAGGAGATGTTGCAGATCAGTTACTCACACACAGTAACGCAGCCATACATACACACACCCCCTGACCTCCACTGGGAAAACATGACATGGGATTTTCTTTGTTGCTCTCTCCTCCTCTCATCCCTCTTTCTTCTCTCTTTCATAGTCTCCCTCTTTTCTCTCAGCTCTAATGAGAGCACTGACCTCATTACTAGCAGATTAGAAGTGTAGATAGAAGAGTGTATATGTGTGTTTGTGAATGTTTGTCTTGGTGTGCACGTGTAGTGTGTACATTTTCATGTGTGAGCCTACACTTGCATGTGTATGCGTGCATACACCGCGAACGGGGTCTTGTCAAAGTGGCCTGATTAATAAGCAATTTAGCTTGGCCTCTTGTGAATTACAGAATTGTGGAAAGCAAATTGGATTCATAGTGGGGCCAGGGATGAAGAAACTTCAATCAGAGTGATTGTGGAAAAGTTTCTCTTAAAGAAGTGGAGGGTTATGCTTGTGTTGCCTTGGGGCACGAGCTGTCTGCAAGGTGACTTTACAGGTTGTCAAGTTTGGGAATCAAAAGAAAAACAGCACTAATAGCAGACATGGGGGTAGGGATGTTGGGTCCTTTCAAAGCCAGGGTCACAACTCAATTGTACTTACCATTAGACACAGAGTAGGATAAAAAGAAACCCATTTTCAGCGGGTGTGTTATGGGCTGGCATCAATTATCACCAACCACTTATTTTTCCGTCTCTTTAAAAGCAATGTGCTCTGCATCAGAGTGCCCTGATAATTGAATTGAGGGTAATGACTGCAAAAGAAATAAACCTCTGCAGAGGACTAATATGACCTTGCTTGTGATGGTGCAAAAAAATGTTGTGCATGGAATTAAAGGTTGTTGGAAAAACGTATTTAGGAGTAAAAGTAAGTATTCTTGTAACAGATATTCAGATGTTGCATTAATTTCCTACAAATCTCACTTTCTGCATCATGGTACCATGTGACAGCTTTGTGTTAGAAACTAGTTATTCTTCATGACTCTGAGTTATGTGCAGTGCAGTTGAGTACAGTTTGGATGGAAAGTGCAAGACATGTTTCTCCACTTGATAAGAGTTAAAAATTAATTTGGCCAACAATTCAGACAAATATTCAAATAGAGTTTGTATGCTTTAGAGTAACGCCAGACTGCATTCTGCTGATTGGTCAATAGCAAGCTTCACAAAAGCTTACCTCTGACTTACACTGAAGTTCATAGCAGATAGAAAACTAACAGGTACAAGCTAGCAACATAAAATTAAAACATTGAGTGTCACACAGATAATAAGAGATGTAAAGTATCTTTGTCCCTGTGTGTCACATCCCTCAAACTCACTATCATCTCCCAAGATGAACTCAAGTGCATTCTGAAGAGTGTAGAGCTTATTCTTATTCATACTACAAATAAAATATAAATAAAAAGCAATGAGAATAAAATGATTACAATAAAATGGCACCAGAATAGGACAGTCAAATTATGTTTGTTATATTAACAGACATTTAAAAAAAAGTGTTGTTATCCATTTATATAATATATACATCATTAGACATTTTTAGTGTTCATTTTTGCACTAATGCACTTTGAATTCAACAACAGAATATATTTACATTCAAAATAATTAAAACAGCTAAATTAATAGAGTGGGTTATTACCATTTTTGCTATTGTGACATAGAGGTCACCAGATTTTTTCCTCCCTGTGACAAACTATGTCAGTGATTTTTCTTAACTTCTTTGATATTAATTTGTTGAAGAAATATGGTCAGAACTGGTTAACTGTAAAACAGGACTCACTGTTAAAGCATTATAATTGTTAAATGGGTTTAAACTTACCTATTGTATCAAAAAACAAGCTTTTTGAAATTAGCTACTTCCTTAACTATTGGTCAAAAGTCACCACCATTTGAGGAAGTCACATCCTGTCCCAGTCACATGACTATCACATGACAACCACACCAGGGTGTATAGTATATGTCACTTAGGCACTTAATGAGTTAAGTTGAAACATAAAGTTGTATAAGGAAGATTCCAGGTTATTTAAAGTCTATTTTAAAACCCGTGTCACCATGGGTTTTTATGGGTTAAATTGTCTGTGTTGGGTTTGAAAGTCATATATTTTTTAAGCTGTATCTTCATGGCCAGTAAGGAGTCGGGCATGAAAACTTAATCTGCTGCAAACAGGCTTTAGCAGCCCCAGTGTTGCACATTGACATTGGCTTTAAAGGCATCTCAGACCTCTGCTGCACCACTTGAAGATTCTTTCAAAATGAAAGATTGGAGGTGGCTGAATATTCATCTTGTGTGGCGACAGGTTACTGCTGAGCCATGGTGTTGTGGTGTAAACCAGGCTAAGTGCAGGCATTAAGAACAGAGTGCCCGCAGATGCATCAGGCTGTGAAGAGCCACATGAAGATAGTGTCAGCTACTCGAGTGAGGTCAGCGGCTGATCTTTAACAACCCTTCACAACCTACCTTCACATTCCTTTTTCATTATTCTCATGTGTTTCTCCCTCTCTGTCTCTTTCTATTTATCACTCTGCCTCTCCCTCTCTCTAATGATGCTCTAGCTCTCTCATTCAGATCAGTCAATGCTTTAACCTTGATCTCTGTGATAAACCAGGGAGATCTCCTGCACTCTCTCTCTGTCATCCCCTCTGGTCTTCATCCATGTTTCCACTCTCCCGCCTCTTGCCCATTACTCGCTTTTCTTTTTAGCTCATCCTTTCATCAAACGTTGGCTCCCTTATCTCATCTGCATTCTCTTAATCAGCTGCTGTCAACTCACCCTTGTGATCCAGCTTCATTTCATCCCATACATCCCCCCACTCCTCCATCCCTCTCTCTCTACCCCTGTATCCCTCTCTCGCCCTCTCATGTACCTTGGCTACCATCTGATCATTCTGCCAGCGTGAATCTTTGGCCCACCTGATCAAAAGTTACCTCATGGCTAACTGAGCCTCGGTGCTCTAAATGAGGATACAGGCCTCACGCCTTGTCCCTCTCAATCACAGTTAGCAGCCCTGCTAAGTCCTGCAGTCCCTTCCCATTTGTCAGCCAAGTGAGTGATTGGCGCCGCGAGCAAATCAGACACCAGAAAACGAGGTATAGGGGGAGCATCTATTTCCCTAGGCCGTAATACCGAAGGCTGTGCAGCGTTTGTGACAGGTGATCTGCCTCAAACTGCAAATTTGCCCTCCTAGGGGGACATTATGTCATTTAATTTACTTAGCAGGCCATTACAGAAATATGTCTCCATCATATTTCACTCTTTTTAGTGTACCTTTTGGCTGTTTTCGCTTTCAAACTCCCAATGCACCTGTTTGATTGCCCCCGTCCTCTGTTCTCATGCAGCTTATTTCCCTAGTTTTTTTTGTCATATTTCTTTTTACCCAACGGCCACAAAATTGCACATACTGCTGTAGTGAGAGAGAGAGAGAGAGAGAGAGAGAGAGAGAGAGAGAGAGAGAGAGAGAGAGAGAGAGAGAGAGAGAGAGAGAGAAGGAAAGGGAGCAGGATGTTGGTGCCATCAGTGCCTCTGACAGACAGCCATGGCCTACACAGCTGACATAGTGTATTTCACAATCCAGTCTGGTTTGAGAAGGACCTGTGGTTTGCTCTTTTCTTTCGCTGTGCCCTCTGTGTTTATCTTTCTCTCTCTCCCTCTGTCCGGCCTTGTCACAAAGAGCAGGGAAGTGACAACGCTATCAAAGGCTATGTGTTCTTCTATTGATTGCTCCTGTCTGTCCCCCACCTTAAGCCATCAAAGGTTGTCACATATCAGTCATAGCTTGATGCTGTCTTTTCCATCAGCTATTGCATCAGAGCACTGTAGTCTAAAATGTCACAAGGGCTCTGTGGGAACATTGTATCAGATAATGGGCTTTTTTTTTTTCTACATAACCCTGTTTGATGGAAACTTTTTATCTTCTTCTCTATTATCAAGTTGCACTGATGCACAATATCCTCT
Source organism: Notolabrus celidotus (assembly GCF_009762535.1). Lineage (NCBI taxonomy): Eukaryota > Metazoa > Chordata > Actinopteri > Labriformes > Labridae > Notolabrus > Notolabrus celidotus. The sequence goes on from NC_048285.1 coordinate 14,976,515, forward strand.
GTGATGTATGATAGCTTCTTTCAGTGTATTAAGCCCTGTACGATTAAAATGTCAGGGTTGTTTCTACCAGCTAAAGTGGAACTTATACTCGTAGCAAACATGGATCAAACACAGACTTCCACATTTTGATGTCTACACAACAAAATGAAGGCATGAAATTATTCATTTAAATATTGTTCTACATGTGATATTAGATAATGAACTGTTCTTGTTTTCTGCAGGGTGTGGACACTGTGCGCGCATACATACCAGATGCTGTATGGTACGACTATGAATCGGTGAGACCTTTTTGTTCCTTTTAAGAACATCAAGTTCCTGTTCAGATGTGTCATAAGAAAGTAAATTGCATCCATGATGAATGCTTTTAGTAGAAATAAAACTCAAAGCAAGAGAGATGCCAGGGACAAACAGATCACACACTTAATATTATTTCAATTTGTGGAAAGGACTCTGGCACATTTGAAAAGTTAATGATTTCACCTCTTTTTGCTGATGATGTGGCGATATGTGTTAGTTTCTGATAGCATACGAAAACAGCACAAAGTTATATTTTGGGCTTTTACACATTTATTCAGCGAGTGGATAGAGCAGGAAACTGGGAGAGAGTGGGGGAATGACATGCTGGAAAGGGGCAACAGTCTGGAATCAAACCCAGACTGCCTGCTATAGTGGTGCACAATTTAACCATTAGGCTACATCCACGCCCGTGAAGGCTATTTTCAATAGTATTCTCAATTTATTTGGAGGGTACAAAACTTGAGTTCTGCAATGTATGGCTTGCCAGTCCAGAGCAATGAAAATAAGTCAAGACGAGGGAAACAGCATGGAAACTAGCAAGGGGTGTTCAAACACACAAGGAGCTGAGTGAAAGTGACATCCACCAAATTGAAGAAAATGGACAAGGAGTCTTCGGACCTTAATCTCATCGCAGTAAACAACATCCCTGACAAACCTAAACACAACCCCAATTCCCCAAAAGTTGGGACACAGTGTGGATGTAAATGGTGAAAAACTGATATTTGATAGTATCATAATCTGGTTTAATCAAGGTTTTACACAACATCCAAACTTTTTTTAAATCATAGGTTGTATATAAATACAACTTTTGCTATCATAGCTGGTAATAAAAAAAAAAAAAAAACCAGCAACGGAGTGCAACTAAGATGCTGGTTAGCTCATTAATTCAGAAAAGTAGATCAAATTTTTATTTTATTCAGAAAAAAATATTTCATAATTCCAAGATAATCCTCTTTTTATTATTATTTCTAATTGTTATTATTATTTATTTTTTGTCATGTGAATGCAATATGCTTATGTTAAAAAAATGAAAACATGAAAAGATAAAAATCCTGCAAATAAATTTTTCATAAAACAAATATAATTATTTCTAATGTATGGGGCCCACAAAAATATCTATATAGTCAATGTGAGAATACTTTATGTCTTGCTTTATTAGAAAGAACAGTGTGGGTGTTCCTTTTTGCTATCCATTTTACATGCATGAGAGAGCCAGATTACACATACAAAAAAACACATCATGTTCATAAAAAAAAGGCATGAAAATGATGTAGGTTTGATTTAACATGCCTGTCAGTTTTTACACACTATGAGAAAAAAGGGATGACAAATAAGCAGAACAGGATTAATCGCAGGGTTATTGCACTTGAATATGACGATTGTACAGGTGTACCTAATTAATTAGTTACATCAGTATGCACTAGAAATATCGCAAACAGGCTTAAAAGCGCTGTGTTACATCAGGGGAATTAACACATACACAAAGGACCACATGTATCACATGAAAGTCTTTGCCTGGAGTTCTTTGTTTGAGTCTGAGAGCGATAAGACAGAGCGGGAGTTAGGACAAAGATAGAGTGAAAGAGGGGACAGGAAAGAGAGAAGAGAGACTATCTCCCTGACAGAGAGATAAAAGAGGTGTTGAGCTCCTCTGGGACCTTATTTGGGCGTCACAGTGGTGATGTAAAGCGCCCACTGATCAGATGAACGATTAGATTGGCTGTCTTGCCACCAGCCCCTTGTCCTGGTTGGTCCCTAGTGATTTTCTGGGTGGGAGGATGGAAGGGTAAGGGGGGCTGTATTGATGTTGTGAAAATGACCATGAAAAACAAGTTTTGGAGGGAGGAAGGAATGGGGAAAAAGTGGGATTAAAGAGCGAAAAAAATTAGGGGGGATAGGAAATGAAGGAAGTTAAAGTGGGAAAGGACAGTGTGTTGCGTACAGAGAGAGAAAAGAGAATATGAGAAAAGGAAAAGAGAAGAGGGATGGCGTATGCAGTATGTGGGGGAGTGGATAGATGGAAGGATAGGCCGGTAGATATAAAGAGAGGAGAGGAAGAGAAGACCTCCTTAAGGAAGACAATGAAGGCGTGATAAGATCTGAAATTGCTTGTAGACTCCACTAACTCCAACCCACACTCACCCATACTCTACTGTACTATATAAAACGGTACACACCACACACACACACACACACACACGCACACGCGCGCACACACACACACACACACACACACACACACACACACACACACACACACACACACACACACACACACACACACACACACACACACACACACACACAATCTCACACAGACACACTCACACACCTCCATGGGAGTGAAAGAAAATGGGATAAAAAAATAATTAGAGCACCACAAGAGAGAATAACAGGACGCAGAGAAGGAAGTAGGTAGACAGAGAACGAGAGGAGACGGAGAGGAGAGAGTTTAAAATTGTTTGAGGCTGGTCTGAGGAGTCTGTCCTCAGGGGTTCTGAAATTAACTGAGCTCTATCAGGGCCTTTAGAGAAATGAGTTGAGGGGCTAAAAGAGAGAGAGAGAGAGTGAGAGACAGAGAGATAGATAAAGAGAGAGAGAGAGTGAGAGAAAGAGAGAGAGAGAGAGAGAGAGAGATAGAGAGAGAGAGAGAGAGAGAGAGACGAAGAAGTTTGTTTTCTCAACTTAAATAAGTGCTGATTTGTAGAACAGCACAGCCTGACGTTTCAAACTTGTTATTTTGTCAAAAATCACACGTTTCAGAAACTCTTAAATGAGCTACTCTCTGTGATAGCATTTTAATGTTTTCAGAAATGTGTTGGGCAACTTTGAGCAGTGAAACGCAGAATTTTCCTTTAAATTACAGTTTAGATTTCAAGGGTTTTAGCACCCCAAAAACACAGAATTATATCGGTCCCTTAAAGCAATGTGAAAACTTGCAAATCTGAATGCCTGGATGCCAAAGGAAATTTAAAAAAAAGATCAAATTAAAATTAAATTAAATTAAAATTAAAACAATCCCAAGGGGCAGTTAGAATGCCCTGTGTAGAACTGTTTTAGATACCAAAGCACAATAGGTGGAGGCTAGAAAAAACCTGGCTGCATTTAGATGACAGTTTTATACGAGCATATTGCCAGTATTTCCAGTCCAGGCTTATACAAATTTGTGGCCCCTGTCCTAACCTTGAACTAGACAGCATGGGGATTAATGCTGACCTGCTCACACTGCATCACATGGAGGAACACACAGTTGAACTAATAGATTTCCTTGTTGTCAGATGCAACGTGTGACGAGCCGCAAAAAGTGGGTTGACATGAATCTACCTGCTGACAAGCTTGGTTTACACATCAGAGGCGGTGCAATCCTCCCCACACAAACACCTGATGTCACAACTACCTACAGGTACACACACATACACACACACTGTTGATGCTATCACATACAGAATTTACATGTGATGTATATTCTTGTTATGCCTGACCCCATGTGTACAGACATATGTAGCACTGGTGCGGTTCATTTAACATCGACATATGTGTTTGTTTACGTATGTCTGCAGTCGCCGTAACCCCATGGGTTTGATTGTTGCTCTTGATGACAAAGACCAGGCAGCTGGGGAGCTATTCTGGGATGATGGGGATTCTAGAGGTATTGTGTGTGCAAATGTATGAGTATGTGTGAGAAAGTCTTCTTTATGTTGTTATTAGCACTAATTAAAGAGTTTTTATAATGAGCTCTGATTTGAAACTATGTTATTAAGCTATAGACATTAACAAGTGAAGGCCGCATTTGCTCTTTTTCTTTCCACAGACACTGTTAAAACTGGCAACCACATCCACTACCAATTCTCTGCTGTATCTGTAAGTTTCCCAGTACAAATCCATGCCACCTTTTAACTCCAGCCCACATACTCCTTCTAATCCTAACTCAAGTTTATTGTCCAAAACCACAAGAGACTGTTAGACATTCCCTGTCCTGAACACAAGCCTGATTGATCCATGGTGTACGGCCAAGGCTTTGTTAGATCAAGTACTCCATGTTCCACAGCACCCAGGATTGCCTTGCATGTTTAAAACATGCTGATGATGTTCTTTCTGTGTGCTAGCATTGCACTGGGGTGATGGAAAATCTATTGGAACAGCTGTTTGACTGATGGACAAGAGCTTTGGGAGTTGATAAGCTAGTTGTTTTACCAGTATACCTGATAACAGCAAGATATGTAAGCTGTGATTGTTGTTCACTGCTAGAGATCCCATCTATCAATCTAGTTATCAATCATGTTGTAATATGTAAAATTATCCGTACCACTTAGGTTAGCATGGTTTCTGAAGTTTAACTTGTGCTTATGTGTGTCCGCGACAGGGAATGCTGACAATACAGGCGACACATGCTGGCTACGAGGACCCAGCCAACATTACGTTTGAGACCATCACTATCCTTGGATTCCCTCATCCACCCGCTTCAGTCACTCTGACTCATGTTGGCACTGGATCAGCAGGAAACAATACCACCCCTGTGCCAGACAGCAATATCCAACATAATCGATTCAATGAGGTAAAGTTACATGTTCATATATGATGACCTCGCCAAACTATAATAAAATTTTGAATTAAACAACCATGTGATGTAAAGGAATGGCTGTGGCTCAGTGGTAGAGTTGGTCATCTCTCAGTTGGAAGGTTCGATTTCAGCTCCCCATGCCAAAGGGTCTTAGGGCAAGACAATGAACCCCAAATTGCTGTCAGTGACATAGCCAACAGTGTGAATGCATGTGAATTGGATCAGTCAGGCACTTTTCATAGCACCCTCTGCCATTAGTGTATGAATGTAGTGTGAAGGACTGAATGTGACATGTATTATACATCACTATTTGCATGTTCCAGCACATTATCATGAGGATGTACAGTTTTCCTCAGCTATATCTTATCAGCTTTCAATTTTGGTTTCACTGATCAGAACTTTGTCAGACCACTTCAGTCTAAGCTTTCTCACAGCTCTGTTTCCAGCAGCACAGGGCAGGTCTTTAAGTAAGTAAAAGAAGCTGCGACAAACCCACTGCACACAAACTGCACAGCACCAAACAGCAGGGAGACAGATAACCAGTGGCACTTTCAACTGCTAGAGTCTCAGACGCTGCCTTGAGGAGTTTTTGAAGACCAGCTCAGAGCCAAGCAGGGAGTTAAAGTTGGACTCAAGTTTTACAGGTGACTTAGAACTAAACACAGAAAACAAAAACGCTAATACCACCTGTTTTCTGCCATTATTCATCAAGTATGTTGATGGTTTTTTTTTTAAATATTGGCTGTTTAGTCATCATAATTAAACTTAAATTAATCATATTGTAGGATACCAAGATAACTGGAAATAATCCCTTCTTAGGATTGGAACTGAGTATATAATACAGTGACAAGTAAGGGATAATGTCTGGTTAGCAGGTAGTTATGGGAGATAGAATTTCAATAGGGTGGACAAGACCCTGATGCGAATCAGAGGGGTCTTGTCCACCCACTTATTTCCCGGCTATTAACTTCAAATACAAACACGGTGGGTAAAAAAAACTTGATTAAAAGACAATTTTGTTGATTTACATTGATTTACTTATCTCCCTGTTGTGGGTGATTTAGCATTAAACTGTCTTCACTCAGTTCTCTCTCTTCTCTGAGCTCTGCGGTTCTCACACCTTTAGAAATAAACAAGGCAAAAATCACAACTTCTAAAATTGCTGCTATCATCACCACCGCTCATGGTTTAAGTTTCTTAGTAGCGATCAGTAACCTAAAGTTGCTCTCACCTGCTCCGCTAGTTGCTAGGAATGCTGGACAGGATCCAAGATTTAAATATCCATGTTGCTTAGCCAGCCGCATTAGAATGCTAACCAAAACTAGCGTTTTGATGGGAACGGAAACTAACGGTTTTAGCTCACCTATGGTGTCAATAAGCAGAAGCAAACTGTGCCAGAACGCTTTACCCTGGATTTATTTGACATGATGTGTGATCAAACTTAATGTTAGTGAAAGTTAATAGATGTTGTTAAGGGGTTTTCAAGGGGTTTTGACCAATCAGAATCAAACATCTTACACAACTGGAAGATCAGTAAGAAGGCAAGGTAATACATATTACATAACAGATGGCCTGACACTGTCTAGCTGAACAAAGTCATAATAAATGCCCCCCCAAACACACACACACACACACACACACACGCACACACACGCACACACGCACACACACACGCACGCACGCACGCATGCACACGCGTATATTTTCAGGCATTTCCAGGACAGCCTCGCTGCACTGATGCAGGACAGATGCAGGCTGGATCAGGTCTACACTACTTACTCCTGTAGGCGTCTGCCATTTGTTTCAATCAGACCAAATGTGGAACCATTACTGTACATTTCAAGGTTAGCCTCTAAGTGTAAGAAATGATAACAGTGTACATTTGCTGAGAACCATAAAAGCACTGAGTGAGTGTGTGTGTGTGTGCGTGTGTAGGTGTGCATGTGAGAGGAAGACAAAAAAAGAATGAGAAAGGATGACTAAGAGCAGCGATCCCACAGAAGGCATCCAGGGTTATGAGCAAGAGCCAAGAGTCTATACAGTGTCAAGAGGTTCAGTTAAGTAACAACATAAGGATTTACTTTGGGTGCACATGTGCTCATGTGTGTGTGTGGCGCTGGCTTATGCTTGTGTAGATTCTCAAGGTCTCACTGGTCAAACACACACAAGCATGCATTTATCAAATGAGTCTCCCAGTAATCATTTCCTGGGGTGAAGGGTAAATGTGCTGTTAAACCTAAACTTAGGCTTGTCATGTCCATCAGTCTTTGTAAGCCTTGTTGTTCTGGGCCTTGAATGTAGCTCCCAGCAGCCGAACATCATTAGTTCTGTATGGAACACATGCTGCTCCCTGCATCATCTTTTCTCTTGATAGTGTTGTGCTCTTTTTAGACCGTTCAAACCAATCCTTTCTTAATATGAAGCCTTTACTGCCTTCTGTGTTGTTAACTGAGGATGTGTAAAAGCTTGTATTTTTAATGTATTTTCTTCATTTGCCTGAACTCCATCTCTTCTCTTTCAGTGTCTGCAATTATTCCCCTGCCCATTCTTGCCTTTGCAATCTTCCTTTATTTTCCAAAGTACTCAGTCTTGGGAGTCCTACAAGATGCATTTTCCACAGCCGAATAATTGGAGCATAATTTCAAAGCAAAATAACACACACGCGAAAAAAAAAATGAATACTGACAAAAATCCCGGGAGCCTCCTCACCAGCTGAGGATGGTTCAGATGGTGACTGTAGTGTCTTGAGTGAAAGGGGCTCCCCGAGATTTGTTGTAAGAGTGAGTCATAATTCCCAACTGAGGCTGTTGAAACGGCAAGGGAAATTAACAGCTGTGTCTTAATTGATAGCACACGCAACGCCAAGCACGCACTCCGTCTCAAGGAAGTGTGTCTGGGCTTGGTTGCATAAGGAGGATGTTCGCTCAGAGGAAACTTTGGGGAGGATGTTCTCACAGTGGCATTGTTGGATTTATATATAATTAATTTTTTCCTGCTGTGTCTCAAACACACACAGGCTCTTTTCCTGACTGGCCTCTCATTGACACTGGGAGAGTCCTATATTGTGCGGTGGGGAGTGGCAGATGAGTACCAGCGCTTTGACTGCTATCCAGAGGAAAATGCTGATAAGGCAAAATGCGAGGCAAGAGGTTGCATTTGGCAGGTGAGAGTTTGACAAGCACACACTGTATATTATTTTGACATGACCAGACAACTAGAAAACAGTTGGCTTTTCTTTTAAAACTGTAAGATTTTGCTTTCTTCTCTTATTCCATTCAGCCAAGCACCCTTGATAAAGTTCCATGGTGCTTCTACCCAGAAGACTACGGATACACGGTTACAAAACACCATATCACAGACTCAGGCATGACAGTCGATATCACTCAGAACAGCAAGTACAGGAGCAGTGGTCGTGAAGGGTCACCACACATCAACACACTCCGTGTCCAGATCAATTACCACAGCAGTGACATGTTGCAGTTCAAGGTGTGTTTTTCCCTTTGTGTTAGCAGAATTTTTTTTTTCTTTTCTTAAGTATCAACACATGCAAACTAACACCTCTCCCTTGCCCAGATCTGGGACCCATCTACAGATCGTTATGAGGTTCCAGTGCCGCTGTCTGTTCCTGCTGAACTTGAGACTAACGAGAACAGAAGGAATTATAAGGTCAATATAACCATCGACCCGTTTGGCATCCAGGTCATTAGGAAAAGTACAGGAACCACAATGTGAGTACCCAATGTTCTTTATTTGGCGTTCTTCTGTTTCCGCCTGCTGATATTTTATTCTGTTTCTCCAGTGTTGGGCGTTGGTATGTTGTATTTGAGTGTCTTTCAAAAGTCTCTCCAGTTACATTCCATCTTGTAGAACACATTGGCTTCCTTTTAAACACTAGTTATTAAAGATTAAAACTCTCTTGATTTTTGCTTTGAATTTCATCCTTGTTCAGGTACATGCATCATCATAGAAGAAGTTCATGTGGGTTTGATTTTAGTTGTCATACTTTGAACAGAGTTTAGAAGTTGCCGTCTCAAGATCCCTGTGGCTCAGTCATGATTTTGTAAGATAAATGTAAGGGACAGGACATGATTTTCGAATGCTGGAATATCAGCTCACTTATTAAAAACCAAAGAGTTAAGGCGACTATTATCTCATTTTAAAAGTAAAATTTTTCATAATTTTCACCGGTTCCCTGTTGTTATACAGTATTCCCGCCTGAAGGCAGCTATAGAGTGTGTTAAAGCTGTTTGCTAACCGCATTAAGTAGTTAACAGGAGGAGAAGAAGAAAAACATTAGCGGCAGTAGCTGGTAATATGTCTGTAGTGCTCAAGCGACAACCTCTGGCGGGGGGTAGTATTATTGCTTGAAATGCCAATCCCTAACAAATATCTAAAGATAAAGAAAATGTGCATTGTACTTAAATTATGTGATCTGTTTAATGTTAGTTTGTGCTGTGTTACTATAGAAAATACTCTCTTAAAAAACACAACTTTAACTTAACCAAGGTTCTCATTAAACAAAGGTTTGATACATAATTAAAAGGTTTTACTGTCCTGATTATTACATTAAGTAAAAAAAGCATTTGTTATAATAAAGGGAAGGCAACCCTGTCTCGTCCCTTAAATAGCCCACTAGGGAAGTGATTCATAAGGCCATTTTAGGCAGAATAGATGCTCACATTAACAAACAATAAAGTAAGACACTGGATATATATTCTCTACAAGTTTTTCCAAGGCAAAATGTAGTAACAATGCTGAATCAACTCCTCTGTTGCCCAGTCAGATATACGCAGAAAAGTTACTCCATATATCAGCGCCTAAAGTAGTTTCCTCCCTTTAAGCAGCAGCCATAATGTCATACAAAGCAGCCAAGCATTGGGAAGTCTTTTCAAAGCACATCTTCAAGTGGGTGACATTATTTTGTAGTTTAGCCTCCCGTGTTATTTAGAAGAGTCAGTTGAAATGTTGCTAATTAAAATTTCTGAGGTATATGCCTGCAGTTCCTACTGGTTATTATGCTTATTCGTGTCAAACATGTTGTGACTAACTCCCTTTGACAATAACACCCTTTCCCCCTTCTCCTTCCATCGCTCGCTGATTTTAATCCTCTGCTACTTTTCACAGCTGGGACTCCAATGTGCCAGGTTTCACGTTCTCAGACATGTTCATCCAAGTGTCAACTCGACTGTCATCAGAGTTTGTCTACGGCTTTGGAGAGACGGAGCATTCCACATATAAACACAACCTGAACTATCACACCTGGGGCATGTTTTCCAAGGACCAGCCTCCTGGTGTAAGTATCACACTTCAGCACCTACTGTGACTTGACATGTTCACGCACACGAGAACACGACTGCAACACTTATGTTCATCTGAAGTACCTGTTACATCATGCTGCTTTAGAGGCATAGATTACTAATGTATCTTTTTTTTTGAGAGGATGTTGGAGTGGTGAGGATTTCAATGCTTAAGATTTAACTCAGAGCAAAATTATTGTTTACAGCGCAGGTTCTTTTCAAGCATTGGCATGTTTCATCCAAACCAATTTTTGAGCTTGTCATGCCATATATAACTATGCACCCTGCAGTGACTGCCTTTAACATTAAACCCTCAAGAGACTGCAGAGGTGACTTGTAAACAACAATCCCTGCACAGTATGTAAACTTGTCTCTCTGCCATTCGTGTCACTTTGATGTGTTGCTCTTGATGTGAACTGCAGTTATGGAGTGTCATCATGTTTTCCCTGCTGGTGTCAAGGCCAGACAGGCTGAGGTTTCCACCTGCATCAGCATCATCAAGCCTAATTGCTGAGCTGTCAAGACGGCTCCACGGGGTTCAGACAAGTGCTACGGGGCCCCTCAACGAGCAAGGGAATTAGAGTGAGGGTGAAAAGGGAAGAAAAGTGGAGAGAAATGAGGGAAAAAAATACAGAGCGGACAGCTGGAGCGACAGATGACATGGATTCTGTATTTACAGAGTATTTGATATACTTTTAATACTCCTAATAAAACAAAACGTGAAAGGGACATTAGTTGAGATGATAAATTAATCTAAACTTGATTGATAACAGAAATAACAGAATGTGTCATTTTTTATGTTAACTTCATGATATATTTTATTGATTAATCATAATCAAAGATTAATCATAAGAAACTTAGATGTTTCCATGTCAAAAACAATGCCAAATGCCTTTTTTCCCGTAAATAAAATTTTTCCTTAGCAACACAATGTATATTATTGACAGTATTGAATAGCTAGGGATCATATTGAGGCGTGCAAAAGGTCCTCCCTAAAAGCTGAATCAATTCATGTGATAGAAAATCGAAAATGTTTGAGTAAGTTCTTAACAAAACAATTGATCGATACTCGATTAATTGTTAACATCCCTAATTAGGCTATTCATTAATCCAAAAGTCCCATGACCACAATAGGGATAAGCTGTAAAATACAATGGATGGATCAAGTGGCAACCTTTGGCCACTAAAACTGACGCCAAGGTGGAAGTGTTAAAAAGTGCAGTTCTTTGAGTGTCCACTTGAGGCTGGCTCCAGAAGTACTGGAAACCACATACAAATCAATGCACAAGCTGATCTTTAAAGCACGTTTAATAATCACGTGTACAGCCTGGTACAAAAAAAAAGTGTAATCTGGATGGCTCATTTCTCAATCGGCACACACTGTATGGGAGGTGATTTTTCAGAACGCGGCAATTTCAAAGATATTAAGATTATGAGTTTTCCATTATGACAGGCACAGCTGACTTGATTGACAGGTGGGAACACTGTAGCTGTTGGCTAGGAGGCTCAAAGTCCACCTTTTTACCTCACACAAGCTCGACAGCAGTTAGTTTGACTTCAGCCTATCCGAATATGGCTCCCACCAATGTTTGGCTTCAAACATAGCTTCAGAAACAGATGGGTGACATCACAGATATTACGTCCATTATTTATACAGTCTATGGGACGGATTAATACCAAAATGGTCTCAAGTCTTACAACCAAAAATTAAAAACTACAGAAAATCTGGTGATTCTCTTGATTTGTATACCAGGAATCTTTAAACATTGATTATATATCCTACCACGCCACTTCAACCCTGATATAGAAATAGTGTGCAATTAAGGGCATTGGTAATGTAAGTACTACTCCTGCCATATCAATCTGTGTGAACATGATCAGCATATACATTCACACCCTGTAGGCAAGCTTACTGTAATGTCTGGAGTGATATTGTTTCCATTTGTAGATCTAGTATCCCATCAGTCATCGGTTGTGTACAGAGAAACAGTCAGTGTTCAGAGCTTAAGCGATGGAATATGCTGTCTTTTGCATTATCTGCTGTCATCTGTTCATGATTGATTTTTGTAATCTTACAAACAGACATTTGCACATTCAGCTAACAATTTCCTTTAGCTGTATCGTCATCAGATTATAGCTGATGGGCTCAGAGATTGCTCCTTTTTCAGCTCAAGTAGCAGTTCAAACACCTCTGAACTGTCTTGCCTGTCAGTGGGTGAAGGTGTAGTCTTGAGTATAGGCCTCTGTGCTTTCAATCATGTCTCATAAAGAAATTACTCTAAAGATGTGCAAGCAAATGATGATATTTGGAGTTTGTCAAAACATTAAACCAGAGTTGCACACAGATGAATGAATATGTGGAAAATTGGCATGGGTGTATGTTTAATTGGGAGCACACAGATGGAAGTAAGACATAGTTTGTTGTTGAATCAATCCTTCATTGCTGAGGAAAATGTTACTTTGTTGTTTAGTATGAAGGGGATAACTTTATCATTGACTCAGTATCGTGGTATGAAATGTGACTCCATAATAGACTGCTACAGTCAATAAGGGTCTATTGTAATTGTCAAAACAGACCTTTGGAGAGAGACCTAGAGAACACTGGCACTCACTGTCACTCTGTATTAGTAGACAAGTCAATGACCTTTCTTCTTCTCGAGTCAGGCCATAACACCATGCAGCAGAGCCACAAGGACATACGTGCTCACAAAGCAAGGAAGGCACGACGCTTCCAAACAAAACTGGTAACAGAGAGAGAAAGCAAGTCCTCAGAGCTATTGTATTACAGTTTAACCAGATCTCATGAACCAGAGGAGCAAGGCTGATGGAGTGTGACATGCCCGTGAGTTTTCTTTGCGGGACCTTGACATCTAAAAGTGGCAGGTCTCCTGTCCCCCGACACCTTTCTATGTGTTCCTCGTAGGCCCAGTCTGTCTGGTTCCATTCTCATCTAAACACTGAAGGACACAATGGGACCCACACAGTGCAGAAGGACAATCATGGAGTGCACACACTCAAGCTCAACTTATCACAACAGGACAATGTACAGTATCATAGGGAGTAGTTACTGAAGCTCACAAGTGAAGTGTGTATGAAGAAAATCACAGGGATCCAACTTTTTAACTCCTGATCTGATAGGGATACCTCAGCTTTTGGTATCATAGATATTGAATGCGAAAACCAATGTTAAATTCATAAAGTGTAGTCCTCCTTGTGAAGATGACAATGGGAATTGTTTATGTGTAAGTCAGCACCAGGCTACTCTAACTTTAGCTTGGTACCCACAATGCTAGAATTATGTCATTCACTTTATTAATCTGTATACTACATTAAGGACGTCCTTATTTAATCTTAGCATTTAAAAGGTGTTATATAAATTCAATAAGGGTGTTATATAAATAATATTATTATTATTATTATTATTATGCCCCAGCTCTTGATTGACATTTATGACCTCAAGCCATAATATATAGAGGAATATATTTGAATACTGTAGTTGTTTTGTCAGTGCACATTCATTTGCATAGAGGATGGCTGTGGAAAGAAAGAAAGAAAGAAACTTTGCCTTCCTTTGGAAAACTTTTTGTGAATGTTGACAGCATTCGGAGCAAGCCCATATTAGTAGCATTGTTGTCATACTGAAAAATACAATGAGAAATACCCTGTCAGGTGTACAGACAAAAACTCATGAATAAACAAAGTAATAAACAAACAAACATAAGAACAAATCACAGAACAGATGTGTTATTCAACCAACAGTCACACTTCCTCTTTCATTCCTGCCCTACTACAGTATAAGCAAAACTGCTATGGAGTGCATCCCTTCTATATGGGCCTTGAGACCACTTCTGATGCTCACGGTGTGCTCCTACTCAACAGCAATGCCATGGGTGAGAGAAACACACATACAAACACACTAACAATGAGGGGTCCCACATGCTGGGACATAAACATGCATTGCCAGTTCATGCACATTCCCTGTATGCTAATGAAACCAACCACCCTCACATGCACACAGCTTCACACTAATGTAAACAGTAAGTACTTATGTATTAATGAGCAGGGCCATTTTCTATGTTTATGGCACATGTCCTCTGACAGGCAGTCTTATATAAGACCAACACACTAACAAAAGAATGCTCTTCTCATCTTTATGTTTGTGTATGCATGATGAAAACAGATGAAGCCAGGTTAGAGGGTAAGCAGTTTGTTGAGCAAAGTCAGGGTTTTCATGTTTCTGTTCTAGTATCTTGTACTCCATTCCTGCACTGATTACTTACATGTTAAATACTAACACATATTTGTCCCGCACAAAGTTCATAAAAATGTAAACAAAGGCACACATACATAAAACGTTGGATAAAATAAAGAGTGACATAAGCATCTTATTTGTGTCCAGATGTGACCTTCCAGCCTACTCCATCCTTAACCTACCGAACTGTGGGAGGCATCCTGGATTTCTACATGGTCCTGGGACCTACGCCTGAAGAGGTGGTGCAACAGTACACTGCAGTAAGTTTCTGGGAGTTTTGGTCTGCTTGTGTGTGTAACTGCATGCATTCGTGTGTGCTATTTGTGTGTGTTTTTGTGTCTGGCCCTGGGCCGCTGTTGATGGACTGCAGCAGCTGGGAGTTCTTCGCTTCATTGCGCCCTCTCATTTAGCCTATCTAAACACAAGCATACACACACACACACACACACACACACACACACACTCTCACACACACGCACACCCCAAATCAAACAAACACTTTATGGATGCTGTCCTGTTTTCCGGCAAAACAACTTTTTCTATGCTGAACTGGTTTGACTTCCTTGTTTGTTTCTCCTCTTTACAGCTGATTGGACGACCTGTTCTACCTGCCTATTGGTCCCTTGGGTTCCAGCTTTGTCGATATGGTTACGCCAATGACAAAGAGATATCAGATCTTTACAGTGACATGAAAAAAGCTGGAATACCATATGTAAGTTCCAAGACTTTTTTATTTTAGGGTTTCAGGAATCAAGATGAGAACAATATTAAAAGTAGTGTTTCAATCATTAGGCACAGAAGAAGAAATTCAATATAAAAATTAATCTTTATCTCATATGTTTCTATACAATATGATGATTCAGACTAAGTCTAACCAGATAATCGGATAAATACCAAAACTATATATATGAAAAAAAGGAATTAGATAAATAAACATATTAATCTTTGATTGTTATCTGTCTCAGTTGCCAAACGGCTGGAAAAATATAACATTTAAGAGCAAATGGGACATTTGTATAACTTGTTTAATAATAATCCATAAGATACAAGGTGATCTATGATAAATGAACAACAAACCCATTCATAAATTTGATTAAAAGTAACAAAATATCACAAGATATAATGATGGATCCAGTACAAGTTTGTCAAAAGGGCGAATACCGGTCAATCTGTTCTTTTTGACCTCAACTCAACAAATGCATTTCAATAGCTTCCTCTTTTTTTAAGATAATAGAATATAGGGATCCACTTAGTGAAACGTACCGAGCTGTTTCCAGTATCTAGCCATATTTACGATGATATGATTTGTTGTATGCAGACAGTAGCGACATGAAACAAAGTCAGGCTAAATAAGTTACTGGGATGTAGTAAAAATTGGAGACATGAGTTCATGGACTACACTGGGTACATCCAGTTTAACCAAATCAAATATGACCCATAACTCCATTGGAAATCCATTCAATTGTAGGCTTAGCTTCCTCTTGACAATTTTTGTTTGTACAAAAACAATAATTCTCCCTGACAGTTAAATCTGAGGTACAATTTTGAGGCACAATTCTTGCCAGACAATACAAGGCATCAAATTGAAAACGTAATAAGAATATGTGAGTGCATTGTGTTTGGTCATGGCAAGGTGTCCATGAAGACCAAATCACATCCTCATCATTGTACAGAATAGAACATAAGAATTGACATCAATACCCATGTGAATGTAAGTGTCATGAAGCCTTGAACTACAAGGAGCGGATGCCAGCCAATCAGAGTCCAGCGTCTTTCACACAAATGACAGAAGCAGGAAATGCAGCTACTTATGAAGGCCATCAGCTGGCTTTACTGATTAACCAACCTGGCACTGCTGCTACAGACACACCTGGAAACTTAAGCACTTAAATGATGTCCCGGGGGTCTTAAAAGGAGTCATTTCTTCTCATAAGTAAGAGTCTAAATATTTTCTTATTGAGTGCAATTATTTTCTTACCCTTTAAAACTATATATGTCATCTTTTTCCAGAGTAGTCATTCATACAGGACAACTTTAATTACTTTCACATGGGGTATGAGTTCTAGGGGTTATCCAAGGGCTAACGTGAAATGTGTCACATTATTAACAGTTATGTCTCTTGTTATGATGGTGTTATAGGGATAGCACAATAGGACACACAAGGATACATATACTGGAGATATGTGTGGTTTTAATTCCTGTCTGTATTTCATGTTGTCAGCTGAACAAAGTCAGTTTAACTCCAGTTAATTCAAGGCTTAACATGTCTGCTGTAGGATGTGCAGTACGCAGACATTGACTATATGGACCGTCAACTGGACTTTGTCCTGGACCCTGAGTTTGATGGACTGCCTGCTCTGGTTGACACGATGAGAGGAGAGGGCATGAGGTTCATCTTCATTCTGGTAACGCTACTATATCTTGATGTGTTTATACATCACATGATTGAGAACTCAAAGATCAAGGACCATTGAGTATGTGTCATGTTAGATAGCGATGTTAGAATTCTAAATCACTACCTTCTGTGATACACATGATACTCAATAGTTGTCTGTTTATTATTCCAGGATCCAGCCATTTCAGGCAATGAGACAAATTACCCTGCCTTTGAAAGAGGTAAAGAAGCTGATGTCTTCATCAAATGGCCTGAAGAGCATGGTGGTGACATTGTGTGGGGGAAGGTAAGCTAGCACAACTAAGGTGAAAAAACATTAGCATGTATTGACACAAAGAGATAAGACACTGGCTTTTGCATGTATGATTCTTTTTTTGTCTGTTGTAGGTTTGGCCAGATCTTCCCAATGTCACAGTGAACGAGTCTCTGGACTGGGATACCCAAGTAGAGGTAAACTGATTTATTTTTTTCATGTCAACAACATATTGGAAAGTAGGTCTAAACACAGCTTCTAACAGACATGGTCCACACGTGCTCCTTATTTCAACTTTAATGTTTTAAATGTGTGACGTATCTTGTACTAGTTGGGTTGTTGAGTTTTCACACTTTGATTTTCCAATCATTTTACCATCCATTTACAGATATACAGGGCATACGCTGCATTCCCCGACTTTTTCCGCAACCAAACAGCAGACTGGTGGCACAAAGAGATTGAGGATTTCTACCATAATACCACAAAGTTTGACGGCATTTGGATTGTGAGTGAACAGGAAGGAAATCATGTCAATAAAGCAACCATCTTTCCTTATTCTGCCGGACTTTTTGGTTCACTATCCATTGTCTTCATCTGTAGGACATGAATGAGCCTGCCAGTTTTGTCCATGGCACAGTAGGAGGGCAGTGTCTTGGCAATCCTCTTCTTGATTTCCCTCCATATATGCCACGTATGAAACACACAATTCCACTGTTTCTTCTCCTCATCTTATAACAAGATTATAAAGCTTGAATGCCAGCAGTAGGAGAATGCTTTTAAAAAAATCAATCTGAAAGTGTATTGTGTTTGTGTCCAAAAGCCCTGGAGTCCAAACATCTTGGCTTAAAGCACAAGACACTGTGCATGAACAGCGAGCAGATCCTCAGTGATGGAAAGAGAGTCAGACACTATGATGTCCACAATCTCTATGGCTGGTCACACGCCAAGCCAACATATGAGTAAGTGATGACATGTTGAATATGTTTCCCTACTTAAGATGCAGATGGTGTTATTTAATGCTCAATGAAATTTAAAAAAATCACCAGTAAAATAGTACATATATTTACATATCCATTTGTTACACTTAGAACTGGGCACATTACCAAGCAGATGTGCCTAATCCTAAAGAAATGTGTTTGTATTGCTTCCTTAACCATACTTAACTTTGACATAGACTAATTAGCGTAATAATCCCAGCCCTACATAATCAGAAAACAGTCAGATTAGATGTAGGTAAAGAGAAAAGAGAACAGAGAGAAGATGAACTATTATTGCAAAGGCATTATGGGTGAAAATGTAGCCACAGGGAAAACATCACTGATATATTCCTATCCACAAAAATACAGTCTCATCAAATCTTTATGATAATAATCACCAATACTTGAGTACAGTGGTCCTTTTGGTGAAATGTCCTTTCCACCACAGGGAACACAGATTGCAGAGTGAGCTAACAGAAGAGCCTGGGAATGCTTAGCACCTTTGGGCCCAGAGCCCAAATGCTTTATCTTTGGAACTGTTTCATTTTAGCACCGTGTTGAATTTAACAATCACAATTAATTGGCTTGTCAGCTTCCATAATGAATGTACTTTAAGAGGAATCATATACTTTTATATTCCACTTGGTGTTAGTTTGTGTATGTCTTTGTGTTTCTTGATGCAACATAAGTCACTGAGACTTTCTTCTGTTCAGCGCACTACTGAGTGTGACGGGTAAAAGAGGCATCGTGGTGACCAGGTCCACCTACCCCTCCAGTGGAAAATGGGCCGGGCATTGGCTGGGAGACAACAACAGCAGCTGGGACCAGCTGTACAAATCCATTATTGGTAGATATAGCCATTTTCTACACGCATACCCTTT